>NC_056672.1:91040000-91322500 GCF_018350195.1 Panthera tigris | reverse complement strand
TAGCAAGTGTTCTGGTGCTGTAACCCCAGTGGGTGTGGAGTGCCCTGGGAACTGTGGAGAGTTTTAAGCTCTGGGGAAGGGAAGGGTTGTCGCTGAAGGTGGTCCTGGGGCTGTGTCTTAAAGGAGGTGATGCAACTGCTAAGAAGGAAGGGAAGAGGGGAAGGCTGTCCAGGTAGCAGGAGCAGCAGGGGCACGCATCCATGGAGGTTTTCACACCAGCAGCGGGGTCCAGTCCCCGGAGGTGGCCGGGCTGTGTCCCATCTCGTTCTCCACCCCAGCATGGCTGACAGTTTTAGACAAGATCACTCTTTTTTTTAGCTGCGTCTCGGCCTCTACCCGCTCGCTTCCAGAGGAGTTGTGACAACCAAAAGTAAGTCCAGACATGGCCGAATGTCCCCTGGGGACAACGTCGCCCCCTAGCTGTGACTCTTTGTGTTTGAGGCTAGAGAGGAAAATATTTACGGTCCTCTAAACCATGAGCAAACACCTCGGAAACGGACAACTTCACAAAGGGTTAACAGCATGAATTGTGTCGTGACTCTCAAACAGGCATCAATAATATATACGTGTGCGTGTGCAAACAGGCAACAGAAACATGCTGAATTTTTTCACCCTGTTTATCCAGCATAATCTGCAGTCGGTCTGTATTTGATTAAATACCATCATCTTTTATGTACGAGTTACATAAGTAAATAGAAAAATCATTTAGAGTCTGCTGCCCCATGAAAAATTAATCTCAGTTCTGTCCTGCACACGCATCCCGAGTTGTTGGGGACGGCTGGCTAATTGAACACGGGGAGGGGACCGGGTGTCGCCTGAGCCGCCGTGAACCTCATTTCTCTGTTTTAATAAGATCGAGGCTTCAAGAATTTTCTGCAGATGTGTGGATTAAAAGCCATAGTCGAGGGTTTTTTAATCAAACAAATCTTGCAGGAGTTTCAAAATAACAAATTATTTAGCGCACTGCTAGACAGGGAGCTCCTCTTGGGAAATTATTTCCTTAGTTACAACATCACCGATGTTTGAAAGCAAGTCTCGGGTGTCGGCTGTGGGCCCAGCCCACGGGCTCCTGTCCACGCCCAGCGAGCGCTGATCGGCCTCAGTGCCGGAGAGAGAGGAGGTGCCGGGCTGCCCCAGGCCGGGCTCTTGGGCCAGGAGCACCTCTCAGGGTCGTGCTCCCTACGGAGGCTCTGGGGAGGGTCCTTCCTGCCTCCCCCAGCTCCCGGGTGCCCCAGGTCCTCCTTGGCTCTGGACAGCGTCCCTTCCGTCTCTGCTCTGTCCTCACACGGCTTCTCTTCTTCCTGTGACACTTGCCCGACCTAGGACCATCTCACCCTGAGACCTTCAGTTACATCTACAAAAACTGCTTCTTTTTTTTTTTTTTTGTCTGAATAAGGTTTCATTCCAGGTCCCGGGTGGACGTGCGTCTGGGACCCGGCACCTTCTGCTCCGACACTGCCACGGCCAGAGCCTTCCTCCTCTGTGTTTTCCGGGCCCTCCCAGCCCGCAGCGCCCACCCCTGCTCTAAATTCTCTGGCCGTGCAGACCGTCTGTCCCTCTTTGGTCCTCAAGGTCCCTCAAGCCACCTCCGGGTCCTCTGCACCCGCTCGCTGCTCACGTGCCCCCCAGAGTCCTCTTGGAACATGTAGCAGATGTAGCCGGAGGGTGTCGAAGCTGCTTCTGCTCCCTGGCTCACTGCCCGCCGACCCCCAGGCTCGGTGCCCTCGGGCGTGGCCGCGAGATCGGGGGCCGTGGTGGTGATGAGCCTCCTCCACGGGACCAGTTAGGTCCTCTGTGTCCGTGTGTCTTTCCAGCACGGCGACTTGGGAGGCCCTGAGTGGCGATGACAGCAACCAGCGAGGGAGAGCGAGGGACAGCGAGGGCCCCCGAGGGCCCAGCCCGAAAAGACTGCCCGCAGCCGTGTTCTTGACCTCACTCGGTGAAACACAAGCGCAGATGGGGCTCCAGGCCACCAGGCCTCCGCGGATGCTCTCGCCGCGGGCCAGACGGGAGCTCCCCTGCCCAGGAGCCGCTGGGGCTGCCGGCGCTGGGCCTGCAGAGCTCTTTCCACGACGTGGTTTGCATCACACTACTGCTTCTCTTTAACGTTCTGATAGCGATCGGGGCGCCCGAGGGGCTCAGTCCGTTAAGCGTCCAACTTCGGCTCAGAGCATGACCTCACGGTCTGGGGGTTCGAGCCCCGCGTCGGGCTCTGCGCTGACAACTCAGAGCCTGGAGCCCGCTTCGGATTCTGTGTCTCCCTCTCTCTCTGCCCCTCCCCTGCTTGTGCTCTGTTCTCTCTCTGTCTCTCAGAAATAAATAAACATTAAAAAAGAAGAAAAAATCTGATACTGACGAACGGCCAGGACAAAGCGATGTTTGTTGATAATGTGGGAGAAATACTGGGGAAAGTTTAGTGAAACCTGCAGGGCATCTGAGGCCCGGCGCTCACTTCGCACACAAGAACTCGGCAAGGACCAAACACCGGGCTGCGGGGGAAAGGTGGCCAGGGAAAGGCTCCTGGGGCCAGGAGTCTGAGATCAAGGCGTCCTCACCCCTAGAGGCTCCAGGGAGAAGCGGCTTCCTTTCTTTCTCCAGCTTCCAGACTCACCTGCGTCCCGTGGCACGTGGCCGCCCCCTCCCGCCTCTGCTTCATTCCTGGGCTCTCAGACCCCACCTCCCGCTCCCAACACACTCCTCTCTCCAGAGCCCTCCGTCTGCCTCATGCTCCCGCCCGTTCTTGATCCAGAAATGACACAGACCGGAGATCCTCTCCCACCGCCTCCTCCAGGAAGCCCTCCGTCTCCTCCTGCTCGCTGGCAGGCTCCTCCCTCCGCACACTGGGTACCCGGCTCCCTGTGGCTCTCCGGGAACGACCCCGGCCCAGATCTGTACACGCAGCACAGCCGGGCAGGGATGGGGGTCCAGGAGCTCCGGCCACGGGGTTTCCTCCTATCTTAAGCCTCAGTCTGATTCACCAATGGCAGCGGGAGCCGGGTTTCCTCCTCCTTCTCTTCCCGCAGCAGCCCCCAGTTGGGTACCTGGACACCCCCTGGCACTCGGGAAAGCCCAGGTCCTCATACAGTCCCCGGGCAGCACCCCTCCTGCCCAGGGTGGAGCTCTCCACTCCTGCCCCCTCCTCAGGGACATCTAAAGTCACCTGTACCCAGCTGGTCATTTTCAGACCAACCTCCGCTTGTCTCCTGGCCCTTAACACCTTGGGGAAGTTGTCTTCTTCACCCCACGGTGCTCGCTCTTGTCCCTTCCCCTCCCACCCGGCTCCCCCTGCCCCCTGCTCCCCTGTCCCTGTGCTCCCTGCTCCCCATTCCCTATCCCCCTGTTCCCCAAAGCAAGGGCTAAGGAGAAAAAGAAAAGACTTTAATTTGCTAAAAGCAGCCGGTTTGGCTCAGCTCGTGGAGGCCTGAGCAATTTTGGTTATAGCAGCATCCAACAGCATTCGGTGGGCTTAGCAGCTCCTGTTTTTCCTCTTGGAGTCATAGAGACAAAGTCATAGAGACGAGGCCCAAGGAGAGCCCCAGGGCGACCCTGCGGATGGTCCTTCCTGTGTCCCCCACGCGGCCTTGGGCAGCTAGGCCGACTCTGCAGGCCAAGGGAGGAGGGGCGGCCGCTGAAGGACGGGTGCTGGTGGAGGTTCAGGACCCGGGGCTCAGCAGGTGCAGGTTCACGGCCGGCCGGGCCCCGCTCATTCGGAGCTTTTCGTTGGATGCTCGTGGCGGCTGCGGCTACCAGCCCGCTTGTGAGTTGGGAAGGTGGGGGCGAGGGGTCAAGTGCACATCACTGGTGAGTGGCCGGGCCAGGCGCCCGCCCCAGCCCCCGGGGCTTGGTCCAGAGAAGCAGGGCTGGGCCAACGGAGTCCTTGTATTCTGTCCGGCACTGACTTTCTGCTCGGCCTAATTTCTGCCCAGTGTGGACTCTGCCACCCGAATGGGGCTTTGGCCAGGCTTGTACTTCTTGATGTCTGTGTCCTGAGTGCTGGCCTCGTGCACAGCTCGGGGAGCATCTATAAAATAAACGAGTGAACAGATTAATTCACGGAGCGATGCTAGGGATTGGGAGTAGGGTTCCCCACATTGTGGTCCCTTGATGTTGTGCCTGACAGGTCCTCACAAAGTATTTGTGGTGGGGGTAGAAGGAGGGAGGAGGGAGGAGGGAGGGGGAGAGGGATGGAGGGAGAGGGAAGGAAGGGGGAGGGAGGAGGGAGGGGGAGAGGGATGGAGGGAGAGGGAAGGAAGGGGGAGGGAGGAGGGAGGGGGAGAGGAAGGGAGGGAAGGGGGAAGAGGGAGAATGGGGAGGGAGCAGAGAGGAGGGAGGAGGGAGGGGGAGAGGGATGGAGGGAGAGGGAAGGAAGGGGGGAGGAAGAGGAGGGAGGAGGGAGGGAAGCAGGAAGCAGGGCGGCTTCCCAGGTCCTCCCCATTGCTGCATCACGCGGCTACACTTAGCCTCACCCAGGGACACCTGAGCTGTGAAGCTTGGGGCTGCACCTGCTCCCGAGAACAAGCTGAGACACCTTGAGATGCCAGCGTGCCTTTTCTCCCGAGCCGTAATCCAAGCCCCCGACGGGTCTGGTCGTACCGAGAGCAAAGCTCTGGGCTCGGCCCTGCCTGGCCTCCGGCCCAGCCTCAGCTGTCCCCTGGGCAGATGGCCTGGGTAAGTCCTGTACCTCCCAGAGCCACTTTCCTCCGCCATCGGGATGGTGGGGGGAGGAGGTCGGCCCGTCTGCTGTACCTCAGGCCCTCCGGCTCACGGGGACCTGGGGACAGTCATGGAAGTGACAGGGGACCTTGTGCCCCCATCTGTCAGTCCCCTTGAAGCCTTGGGGGCACACAGTGTGGGGCCAGCAGCATCCCCTTTGTGCCAGCAGGCGCCTGCGGATCTGAGTGTGAGTCTCCCTGTTGTCACAGGGCAGCTTTGAGGCCGGTGCCGGGGACATGCTCACGGGGCCACCAGACCACACCCTGGCTGAGCTCTATCCCAGCCCCCTGGAGTCCCTCCTGGGTGGCAACAGCCAGAGCCCGGCCTCTTGGGTCCGGATCACGGAGAAGGCCCTCCGGGGGCTGGGGGGGGGGGGTGTCATTTGAACAAGGAGCTGAACAAACACGCTTCGGGGAAAGGCCGTGATTTATTAAGATCTCTCCCGACGCACGTGGAAGATGTAGATTTTTCTGGAACAAGGCTAGGAAGACAGTAAGGGAAATAGGAACCTAACTCAGGGTAGAACCTGCCCTCCGCAGGGTGCCGCCAGCACGGAGGGCTCCCCGACGTGGAGAAAACAGACGAGTTCCCCTCCCCACCCCGGACGCCCCGCGATGGGGCCCTGGACAGCTCGACTTCCCGCGTGGCCCTCGGTGGGCTCGGGGTCTGGTCCTCGGGGGCAGGGGCTCCGCTGTCGGGTGTCAGAGCTTCAGATCAATGGGCAGAACGACAGTGAGAACGAACCCTCACAGGCCCTTCTCGCTGCAGAGGAGATTCAGCCCGAACCTTCTAGATGCGTGCCTCCCGGCGTTAACGCCCAGGCGACGCACAGCTGCACGCGGATGGGCCGCGATGGCCGGGGACGTTCTGAGCTCTTTGACAGACTCTCGAGCAGAACTTGGAATGCACCTCCTGGGGCCCGCCTGGTGACGCTTTTGCGTCCAGTGCAAAGTGACAAAGCATTCGTGTCGGCGAGGCCCCCTGGCCAGCTGTGACGCCTCCCTGCCCTTCCCGAGGCCCAGCAAGCCTGGAAGTTTCTGCCTCCCGCCGGCTGCACGCTCTGTCCCCGCCTCGGCATCCCCAGGGGCAGGGAGTCCGAGGGGAGAATGGAGTCCCGGCCGGGGGCTCTGGCCCCCGTTCGTTTGCACCTGCCGTGTCTGTTGCTCCCGGGCTCCGGGAGGTGGAGGCCGGCTCTCCTCTGTTCTGGTCTCCTCGGCAGCTGGTTCCCTGGGCCCTCGAAAGGCAGTGCTGTGGGCAGGTGTTTGGGACTTTGTCGGGCGCCTGTGCTAAGAAAAGCACAGCGTCCTGAGCAACTCGCCAGGCCGCCGCGAGGCCCGGAAAGAAACCCTCGGCTGCCGGGCGGGGAGACTGCAGGTGACGGGGGGGGGGAGGCGGACACCCTTCCTGACGCTTCAGGTTGTTTATCTGGTGAACGTGGACCCACAACGGGAACCGCTGAGAGAGTCTGTTTCATGAAGGATTAAGTCTTAAAATTAAATTATGAGAAAATCCGTAAAGCCCTTTTGTACAAATTGAAATGAGGTCGTGGCTGAGCCGTGGGGATGGTGGGGTTCACCGCGGGGCTCCCGGGCATCTCTAGGTGGTCGACAGGTGCCACCCCCAGAATGGGGGGTGAACTCAGAAGAGCCCCCTCTCCGGGACCCCGGGGGCCGGACGCTGGCCACGCCCCGGCTCCACCATGACCCCAAACCTCTCGTGGCAGGTCCCCTGAGCCTCCCGGGGCACGGAGAGAAAGGAGGCGCACGGAGGGGCAGCGGCACCACGCTGCTGTGCCCCCCACCCTCTCAGGGCCCGGGGAGACCCCCGCCCTGCCGTCCCGTCCACGCCGGGCTGCCACACGGCAGGAAGGTGGCTCTGGCCCCCACGGCCGGATCTGGTTTCCAGAGCGAGGCGCTGCTTGAACGGAGGAGGGAGGAGTGTTTGCTCTGCCTAATCCTGCAAAGCCTCTAAGCTCCCATCCCAATTCTGAAAACGCCAGTCCTGCTGGTGGCCTGGAAGCAGCAGCAGTGGGTGCTGCGGGGCAGGCAGGCACCGACGGCACGGCCAGGGCGGGCAGGGGAGGGGAGCCCGAGCTCCGGGGGGGCCCCGTTGCCCCCCTCCCTGCGAAGCGGTGGAAGAAGGCCCTGCTTGACGTCCGGTGGCCACGGCTCGGGCTGGGGGCCCGCGGGGGAGGTGGCGCCCCCGGTCTCAGGGGAAGCGGGGTTTGGATGCCGTCCCCGGCGGCGGGAAAGGGGCTGGGCCCCGTCTCGGACAGCTCGCGCCCCCACAGAGCTGACGCCAAGGTTAGAACCAAACTGCAGGGCGCCCAACTTTCCACCGTGAAAACTTATGGATTTATTCCGTGTCCGGATTCAGACCCGCGGCCACCACGGCGCTCCACGGCCCGTCCACACGGGCATGCCGCCGTGCACCTGCTGTCCTGCCCCTCCTCCCGCACCGCTGCGCCCCTGCGGCCTCCACCTGCCGTCTCTAGATGGGGACGGGCCCACACTGCCCTTCTGACCTTGTGCCAGCACGGCCTGACTCCTGACCCCAGACGGGGAAAGCTGGGACCCCCCCGGAGGCACCCCACCACCGTCTCGTTCTGTATCCGGAATCTGCCCTGCCAGCAAGGGCTGCGTTCCCTGGAGCTCCTCAGGCATAATTTGATTAAGAAGTTGAAACACCCTCTTAAAAACAAAGTCCTGGGGGTAATCCATGTTGGCAGCTGGCTGTGAATAACCCCTCACTCCCGAAAAGCTAGATGCAAAGCACGAGGTCACCGCCTACATCCCACCACACGGTCCCATTCCTTCCACACTGACCTCCCGTGCAAAGGCACTGTGGTTAGCTACCTTCAACCCCTGAAGATGCTGGCTGACCTATCCCAAAATTCCAGCCCTTCACTGCTTGTGTCCCCACTCTGTGTAAATTCCTAATCCTGGACTGTTCGCAATCTGACTGTGGAGATGAAACGCATACCCGTGAAGAGACAGCACAAATAACACAGCTGAGAAGCGATCGACTAGTAGCCAGTGTGGTTCTTAGTGGGAAGGAGAGGGGCTTGGAGGAAGGGGCCCCAGTGTGTGTACGGAGAGGATCCTGGGAGAGGAGGCCTTCACTCCAGGGTTCGTACAGCCACCCTTTGATTTGCTCGCTAGTCTGCGGGTCGGCAGCCCGGGCCGGGCCGGGCTGGGCTGTTCTCTGCCGGCCGCCAGTGGGACCCTGCACGCGGCTGCAAGCTGTTGGCAGCTGATGGAGTTGACAGTCCCAGTGGCCTCACTCACGGGCCGGGCGGTTGGCACGTTAGCGGGGCCTCTCTCTCCCGTGCCCTGGGGCTTCCTCGCGTGGCGTCTGGGGACAGCAACGCGGAGAGAGACACCGGAGGCCCCTTCTCCACCACCTGTAGTGGCCAAAGCGGGTCTGGACGTCAGCCAGGACGCGAGAGGCAGGGAAGAGCCTGCACCTGTCGCTGAAGGGTCTGCAGTCACGTGACACAGGGGCCCGCGCTCGGGGAGGAAGGCGTCCGCGGCCCAAGCCCGCTGGCACGCTCGGGGAAGCCTCAGCATTGCAAACCATTGGGGTCAGATGGGACCTTCCCGAGACTCCGACCTGACCACACTGTCCGGGAAAGGAGCGAATCTGGACAGAAGGCACACGGCGCCTGCACCAGGGGGTGAGAAGCCACCGGCCGGCGGGGCCGGGAAAGCAAAGTTCCAGGGTCGCCAGCTGGCAGTCCAGGGGACACCTTGGCTTCGGTGCGAGTGGGAAGGAGGAGGCGGTGGGAATCGAGAAAACGGTGGGCGATCGGTTGGTGCCGAAGCGCTGTCCAGGGTCTGACTCAGAGTCGGAGCGACTCCGCTCCTCCCATCCCTGCAGGCACGGTGTTTGTGGAGTCAGAGAACGAAAAGAAGGAACGAAGTGAGGTCTGGTCCGAACTCACACAGGTCCATCCACACGCATTGAGCACTTCACGTACATAAGCTAAATCACGACAATACCCTTCCATGCAATTACTATCATGTTCCACGCAGCCAGCTGAGGGCTCCTTCCACACGTGTGATGTCCCCCCAGGTAGCTCCTTGTTGCCCACTCCGGGGAGGGGAACCCACCCCCTGGAGGAGGCCGCCTCCAGGCTCTGGGGCTTGAACAGGTCTGTGTAGGGCTTTGGCACACGTTTCAAAAAGAGGAAAAACAGCACGTTGAAAGCTTGACGTAAATGCCAAAATGGAGGAAGGAAGCCCGGCCTTCTTCCCCTACCTGACCCATCTTGTCCTTGGCCGGTCCCGGGGCAAGTGAGCAGAGGCCCTCTGGCTCCCGGCCAGGGTGGATGCAACGGCCGCCAGGGCCCGGGGGTGGACCCAGAGACGCACCGCCCGGCCCCCCTTCAGGATGGCTTGGCTGCCCAGCTTTGGGCAGGGGCCAGCACGCAGCCTCCAGCCATCCGCAGCCTTGTATTTCTATTCGTTTCTGCTTTGTATGTTTTTGAAGCTCTGTTTTGAGGTGCGTAGATGCTGAGGCTTATTGTGCCTCCTTTTCGATCGACTCCTTTATCATTACGAAAAGGCCTTCTTTTGGCGATATCTTTGCTATGAAATCTTCTTTGTCTTACGTTAATGTAGTCGAAACAGCTCTCTTTGGATGAGCAGCGGCATGATCTATCTTTTCTCTTGGCCCGTCTCTGTGTTTGAGTTAATACGGGTTTCGCGTAAGCTAGATTTAGCTGGATCCCCCTGGTTTACCTACTCTGTCAATCTCCGCCTTGTAATTGGGGTGTTTAGAGCACTTACGCTTAGTGTGATTATTTACTGGACTGGTTTTCAGTCAACCATCTTTCTATCTCTTTCTATTTAACCCACATCGTCTTTGTTCTTTTTGTCCTCTTTTCAAAGCATTTTTTTTTTCTAAAAAATCGACTGTGATTTTTTTTTTAATTTTTTTTTAACGTTTATTTATTTTTGAGACAGAGAGAGACAGAGCATGAACGGGGGAGGGTCAGAGAGAGAGGGAGACACAGAATCCGAAACAGGCTCCGGGCTCCGAGCAGTCAGCACAGAGCCCGACGCGGGGCTCGAACTCACGGACCGCGAGATCGTGACCTGAGCCGAAGTCGGACGCTTCACCGACTGAGCCACCCAGGCGCCCCTCGACTGTGATTTTAAGGAAAATTTTAACTCCTTTGCTGGCTAATGAGCTACAACCCCTCATGTAGTATTTTATTGGTGGCTATGGGATTTCCCATGTACACATTTGGCTCGTGTTCAAGTAATATGTCATTTCACCTACTGAATAAGAGGCTTCCATCTGGGTCTTTCCCTTTCTCCCCTCCTATGTTACAAACGTCATAACCCTTTTTGTTTTTGCTTTAAATGGACTTTCATATGGTCTTCTTTTCCTTCCGCTTGAAAGACTGCCTTTAGCACTCCTTGTAGTGCAGGCCTGTTAGTGATGAATTGTTTCAGGTGTTGCATGGCTGAAAACGATGACTTATTTCACCTTCATTTTCTAAAAACTTGTCACAAAAATCGGGGGCATTTTTTTGTATCTGAACAGTGATATTTCTTTTTTTTTTAACGTTTTTTATTTTAATTTTATTTTTGAGACAGAGGGAGACAGAGCATGAACGGGGGAGGGTCAGAGAGAGGGAGACACAGAATCTGAAACAGGCTCCAGGCTCTGAGCGGTCGGCACAGAGCCCGACGCGGGGCTCCAACTCACGGAGTGTGAGATCACGACCTGACCACATCAAAGCTGAAAAGCTCCCACACAGCTTGACGGCCTCGTTTCCTTTCAGACTCCAACGGTGCGGATCTCGGGGGAGACCCGACCCATCCTTCTTCTCTGTACCCTGGGTCCTTTTCGCTCTGGCGACCTGTGAGAGTTTTACTCTACCTCTGGTTCCAAGCAACTCATTATTGTTTGCTGTTCATTTCTGAAAGAGACAGAGTCTGAGCAGGGGAGGGGCAGGGAGGGAGGGAGACAGAGGATCTGATGTGGGTTCTGCGCTGACAGCAGAGAGCCCGACGCGGGGCTCCAACTCACGGGCCGCGACATCATGACCTGAGCCGAAGTGGGACGGACGCTCAACCGACTGAGCCCCCCCAGGCGCCCGCGGTTGATTATTTTGTATGTCAGTGAAGCTGCACTTGGGGTTTCTTGTGCTTGGGACTCACTGGGATTCTTGGATCTGTGGGTTGATAGTTTTCTCCAAATTAAAAAAAAAAAAACGTTTGCATTTTATGTGTTCGAATCCCTCTGTGGCCCCTGTCTGGTCTCTCCCTCGGGGACTTCAGTCACAAGTCTGCCAGGGGGCTGAGGCTTCCCTGCTGTCGCTCACGCTGTGCTCGTTCTTGGCCCCTCGCTCTCTCTGTGTTTTACCTCGTGACGTCCCCGCGGCTCGTCTGTCGTTTCACCTGGTGCCTACTCTTTGGCGTCAGCTCTGGCACCGGTCCCACCCGGGGTGCACTTCACCTTAGACCCTGCGGGTTCTGCGTCGAGAGCCTCGACTCGGCTCCCTCCCACCTCCCGTGGGTCTGCTTAGCGCCTCCGTTCTTTCCCGTGGCTCCCGGAACCCGTGGGGCACAGCGACTGCCGTCCTCTGTGTCACTGCCAGGTCACACTGCATCGCCGACCTTGCCCCCTCCGTGTGGACTGCGTTTCCTTGCTTTCGGCGTGCCTGGTGCACTTCGGTTCGCTGCTAGGTATCACGAATTGCACCTTCTGGGATGCTCAAGGTTGCACATACTCCATAAATATTCATGAGCTTATTCTAGGACACAGTTAAGTTATGCGGGAACATTTTACCCTTTCGGGGAGCCTTTCCAGAGGAGAGCAGGGCAGTCCAGAGCACGTTTTCCTCACCGTGGAGGCCGCACTCCGGGTGTGCCATCCGAGGCCCTGTGACTCACGACGTCTGACATGCCAGCTGCTAGGGGAAGTGACTGACCCTTTTGGGGGGGTCACTCCTGGTGACCTCCAACAGGCCTCACTCCTGCTCTTGTGTTCCCAGGACTGCTCCCCACGATCCTACCCCCTGGCCTCACGTGCTGAGCCACTGACAACCCGTGATTTCCCATGCTGACCTCCCCCTTCTTCGGTGCACTGCCTGAGGGATGGTGGTCCCCTGGGTCCCCCCCAACTCCCAGCTTCATTTCCTCCACTTTGCAGGAGTTCGGGGCTCCTCCCAGCTCCCCCTTCTTGCCTGCAGCCTGAAAACTTTCTCTAGGTAGGCAGGTGCAAATGTCCTGGGGCTTCCTTTCTTTGTCTCACATCTTCCAGGGTGTATTTCTTTTGTTGTTTAATGTCCAAACTCCTTAGAACCGTTGTTTGATGTATTTTTCCCAGTATTCTGTTGTTTTGTTTTCTTCTCTTTTCTTTTTTCTTTTAGTCATGACAGGAGGGAAAGGGTAATCTGGTTCCTGTTACTCCTTCTTGGCTGGAAGCTGTTAATTTTTAAATTTTCCCAGCGGAGGAAAGGTTTTGCTAGAAACATTCACTTCACAAATATTTATTCACTGAATGTAAACATGGCGGGCAGTGGACGGGGCTCGGGGAGACGGAGCGGGAGCAAAGACAGACGGGACCACGGCCGTCAGAGGCGAGAGAGGCATCCCCTGAACTGCATAACAGGCTCTTTAGTTACAGTCGTGATACCCGAAGGTTGTAAAAGCTCACAGCATCCAAGCAGATGGGATCAAGTCAATGCGATTACTCGTGAAATGTACATTTTGGGGAAATGACATGATGAGTTCATTCGCAGAACCAGGCAGAAGAACAGAAAGGGGTCCAAATGGCCACGGGCTTCACCAGGTGGGAAGGAGGCACGTCCTGGCTGAGGGTGGGGACGGCGAGCGGAGGGCGGGGCCTCTGGGACACCTGCCCCCCCGCCCCCCTGCAGAATCCCCGGGGAGAGGCAGATTCCCCGCGGCCACATCCCGCCGCATCCAGCAGCCAGCCAGACGTCCACGCACACACAGGTCCGGCTGGCCATTAAAAGCTATGGACAGAGGAGAACCACTAGCAAACAAAACACGCAGAGAACAGAGGAGACCACAGAGCTCTTTGGGGGGCGAGGACCAGCACGATGAGGGCTAATGAGGGGCTGGAGTCTGGGGAGGGGCCGAGGACAGGACAGGCTGCCACTCGCAGGGGGCAGCGGTCACAGGGAAGGAGAGAGGACAGAGGGTGGAGGGGGCCGGTGGGGGCTCCGGGGCAGGGGGCAGGAGGGGGGGGTGCCATGCGGGAGGAAGGGGGGGAGCCAGCGCCCGGGAAGGGCTGGGGGCTGAGCCAGGGTCTGCCTTCACTTGGGCACCTCCGGCTTCCAGTGCCGAGCACCCACGGGCAGCAGGAGTCAGCAGGGTGTGGGCGGAATGGGGCGCTGGCTTGGGGCAAGGGGCCGGTCAGAAGCACGTGGGATTAGACGGGTTAACACCCTCATCTTTCTAGGTCATCTCAAAATTGGAGCTCAGCTAGAGAAGCATTTCAGCGGGTTGTGTAGTGACCTTCCGGGCAGGAGCGCGCTCCAGGCACTGGAAGCCATCGTGCCCCAGAAAGCCCACAGCCGGGTGACAGCTGAGAGGGGCACCTCCTTTGAGCGCTGGGGGCAGCGGCCGACAGGACACGGGGAACCAGGGCCAGGGCGGGAGGGGCGGCTTCTCCCCGCCGTGAACAGGGGCAGGACGCATGGGGGGGTGGGGGTCTGCCTGCGGTCAAGGTGCTGCAGCCAGAGGTGTTTCCTTGTGCCCGCATGTCACACGGGCCTCAGCAGGAAGGACAGAGCACACCGTGACGCTCAGGGGCTTAAACACAACTCCCGCCGCGCCCCGGAGGCTCCAGGAGGCGGAAAATGGGCCAGGACGGCAGGTCCCCCCCCCCCCCCCCCCCCCCCCCCGCCCCGGACAACAGAGGCCGGTCTCCAGGACCCTCCACGCCTGTCCTGTGCTCCCAAGCTAAGCTTGTTCCTCGGGAGGGTCCGGGACCTCTGCGTGGAGAAAACCAACTCTCCCACAGCGAACTCAGCCGGGTCGCCGGGGCCAGGGACGTGCCCACGAGCGAAGACGCCCTCGTCCTTCCCCCTCCTTCGCAGCCCAGACGCTCCAGCGATCAGAGCAAGAGCAGCCCCCGCCCCCAGCCTCCAGGTGGGAAAACGAGGCTCAGAGACGGCTGCACAGGGAATTCAATGCCCAAATCCCCGATGGCTGATCCCTAACGCCTCTCCACCTTGCCCAGCTGGCCAGAACAGTCCTGAGGCAGGGCACCTGTCCGGAGGGCACCTGTCTGGAAAGCACCTGTCCAGAGGGCACCTGTCTGGCGGGGGAATTTGCCCTCAGTGGGGACACGAGGCCAGGTGGGCGGGACTGGGTCCTGGCACGCGCTCAATAACCCCCGTGCGTGGCCGGCCCCTTCCAGTCCCCACAGCTTCTATGTTCTTGCTTCAAACCGCCTTGAAATTATCAACCCGTCAACACTTGGCCTTTGCTGGCAGAACCCACGGCCATTTATTATTCATACCAAGAAGGTTTTAGGAGAGGCTGGGCTCTCATTGACTGGGAAGTACAATTATTATTTCATTAAAGATTGATTACACGTGTGGCTGGTCATTTAAATAATGGCTCTGCTGACACCGTTAATTGAATGACACACGATTCCACCCTTGCTCCTCTGAGCTGGCCCCAGAGCCCGGGGAGAGGCGGTCGGCCCTTTTCTCCCACCCGGAGGGCAGGGAAGAGTCAGGGAAGGGCGGGCGAGCCCTGTCTGCAAATCAGGTGCGCGTGGGGTTCAAAGGCGCGAGGCCCGACGTTGGGGCCTGAGCCCAGTGTTCGCGGACTCTCTCACGGCCACCGAGCTCTCGGTCCACAGTAATGTCTCCAGGAGGAACTTAATTTCAAGGTGGTAAGACAGATGCCGTGTGTGGTTTAATGTCACTTCATCATTAAAAGCAGATTGATGGGGGTTGAAGACGGCAGACGGCCCTCCCAGGTCTTGCGACGTCAACGCCGTCTGACTAGAGAGAACTGCATGGAACCCAGCCCGTGGCAGCCTGAAGGAGGCGTCCAGGGGGGCACGCACGCACGCACGTGTGATCAAGGAATGAATGAACGTGCCAACAGAAAACAGGCGCAGCCTGGAGCCACCGCTTGCCTTCCTCGGTCCGTGGGAGGGTAAGACCCCTCGGGGAGACCCCCAGCCCGGCGCCCGCCCATAAGCCCCCAGAGGACCAGACCCTGCCCTGGGACCCTGGGTGGCGGCGGGAAAGCATTTCCGGAGGAAGGCAGTGCAACGCCACCCCCGTCCCCCCACCACCTCCAGGGAGGGCAGGTCTCCAGGCAGAGCCCCCAGGAAACTGGACCCCACTGGGCCTCTCCGGCCATGCAACCCTGGGCTGCCACCTGAGCCCCTTGCCCGGCCCCTCCCCTCCGCCCCGGCCCCTTCCCTGGGCTGCCGCCAGTCTGTGTGCACAGTGGGGAGGCGGGACGGCAGGGGGGATGGACGGCCGCTCTTCCCTTTCTGGCTTGAGGCCCCACGGTGTCCCAGGAAGGGTTGCCAGAGTCGGCAGGTCCTGGACGAAAGCCCGGTGCCGCCATTAGAAGGCTTTCACTCCCGTCCCGGAGGGCATTCAACTTGGAATCAGTGTTTCAGGATCTCAAACAGACCATAGGTGAATATCGTGTCCCAGCTGCCCTCTTCCTCCAGGGCCAGGGTTCCCTGGTGGGCTCGGGTCCGATGGGACCTGGCCAAGTGAACGGAGGGGAAGGCCCGCGTTCCACTCCCGGGTGGGCCAGGACATCACCCTTCCCCTCTGCCGCCCGAGCCCGGGAAGGTGGGCCGCGAACGGGGAACCTGGGTCCTGACAGGTGGTGGGGGTTTGTGTGTCGGGTGAAGCCTCTGCACTTTCCCCACCACACCCCTGTGCCCTTGTCCGGTGATCCCCCGAGATGGCCTCCAAGGTGCAGAGAGCGGGGTCAAAGGCCACGCACATTTTAAGGTTGACACACGGTGTCAGACAGCCCCTCACAGCCGTCGGGGGAACTCAGCCCCCGGCCCCCAGCCTCTGCAGGGGCTCCGCGGACAGGGCGGGGAGCTGGGCCGCCCAGATGCACTCGCCAGGGCTTGTCCCCTTCCGGTGCTCAGGTCTCGGTGCCGTCCCCTCCCTCCTGCGCTGTGAACTGCCCCAGCGGACTCAGCTTTCAATAAAAGGACGTTCGGAGAGCCCGTTCTGCTCCGGGCCTGGAGGGATGGACGCCCAGGCCGGCGCTGCCCTCGGGCCAGGGTTAGCTCTGCCCCTGCTGGGCACAGCCACGCCCCCTCCGCATGTCCACCACTCGCTGGGCGTCCCGAGGGCCGCTCTGCTCCAGCCTGGCACACAGAAGGCGCAGGTGAAGCTTGTCATGCGAACGAAGGAAAACAAGAACGATGAGCAAATGTATCGCCGAGGCGCGCGATGGGACTGACCTGTGTCCCCTGCCAGCCCCCCAAATCCCAGCCTCCCCCAGAGTCCCGGAGCTCTGGGGGTGACTGTGTTTGGAGGCAGGATCTTCGCAGAGGGGATCGAGCTAAAATGAGGCCATTAGAATGGGCCTCACCTCGCGGAACTGGAGTCCTTATAAAAAAGGGAAATTAGGACACAGACGCACAGAACGGGAGATCACGGGGAGAGGACGGTGTCTGCGAGTCACGGAGACGGGCTCTGGAAGGAAACCCCCCGCCGGCACCCTGACCCTGGACGTCCAGCCTCCAGGGCTGTGAGGCAGGGAGCTGCCGTTTGAGCCGGGCGTCCGTGGCACTTGGTGACGGCTCTGAGCCCACTGATGCTGAGAGCTGGGTGGACCACGCTGGCTCGTGGCCTGGCCGTGGCAGGTGGAAAGCTGCGGCCACGTGGCTCTGAGGACCCGAGGGGACCCCGGCGGCCCCGCTCTGCCCGTGTGGGACGCCCTGGCCGCGGCTTGCGCCCACGATCCTTATTTTGCGTCTAAAACCCTGCAGATTCGCCCTCGTCAGCCGCCGTGGGTCTCACTTTCGGGGGTTTTATTCCTGCATCTGTGACCTGTCAGCCTGTGTCATCTCAGTGCTGGCACCGGGCGCCGGACGGCCAATTATTCCCCAACTGGGGCGAGTCCTCGGCACGCAGAACCTCGCACACAAACTTCTTTTTTTATGCCATGCACCTCGGAGAGAAGTCTCGCCCCGTGCTGCGTTCGTCATAGGGAAACAGTGCACAGCGACGCGGGCACGAGTGGGTGCACCCGAGCACCGTGGGACCCGTGCCATCCAGCGCGGAACTCATGCCGCGAGCACCCTCTTTCTGCGCAATCGGGGGTGACTTGCTCCCCCTGGGCCTCAGTTTCCCATCCGCGTGAGCAGTGGCGATCACACCGCAGGCGTAGAAAGAGACGGGCTCCGTGCCCAGCCGACGGCCGGGGTGGCGGTCCTGCTCACCCCCAGCTGCTTGCTTCTTCCCAACAAGCTCCCAGAGACGGTGGAAGGTGTCCAGCCCGTGTGCCCATGACACGGAGGAGAAAAGTGAGGTCGGAAATGTCAACGGGTGTGCTGAGCCGGGAATCAAACACAGGCTTCTGATTTCAAGGGACAGCTGTCCACGCTGACAGCACCTGCTTGGGATTCTCTCTCTCTCTCTCTCTCTCTCAAAAATAAATAAACTTAAACATAATATAAAGTTCAACCTAAGTTTATGGCCATGGAGGAGAGGACCAGCTTCCCGTTTATGGTAAAGTCACCAAGGGAAGTGGTCCCCGGAGCGTGGTCCCCAAAATCCTCGTCTTGCCTGGGAGCCTCCCAGGAAGGGCGCTGGGTCCCAGAGCAGGTGAGGCAAACACATCTGCTGCTTCTGAGCACCGGCCCGCGGCGTCGCTAAGACTCCTGCGTGTGGGGTCCCGCTGTCCTGGCATCTGTGTGCTCCCGGGGGAGCCGGCGTGGGCGTCTCGGGGCCGAGGGGGTCGCGAGTGGGCGGGTAGCAGTGCGTCTGCAGTGGTCATGCACACCCTGAAGTGGCCCCGGTGTCACTGTGACATGACCGGAAGCAGTGCCCGCCCCCCCCCGCCTCTGAGGGCGTCTGCGAACCCTGCTGGGGGCGTCACAGCCTTCCATCCCTGTGTAACATTTTACCTCCACTGGGGGCTAATTGATACCTGGAAATTGCACACATTTGGGGCGCCTCGGTGGCTCGGTCCGTTAAGTGTCCCACCTCGGCTCCGGTCATGATCTCGCGGTTCGTGGGTTCGAGCCCCGCGTCGGGCCCTGGGCTGATGGCTCGGAGCCTGGAGCCTGCTTTGGATTCTGTGTCTCCCTCTCTCTCTCTGCCCCTCCCCTGCTCTCTCAGTCTCTGTCTCAAAAATAAATGAACATAAAAAAAAAAGAAATTGCATACATTTAAGGTAAGCATCTCGATTAATTTGGGCGGATGCGTATACCCGTGGCATCATCACAACCAAGGTAGGAAACATGCACAGCACCTCCCAAAACTTCCATGTGTGTGTGTGGGGGGGGGTTGGGTGTGGTTTTTGGTAGAACACTTAACATATTCACGTGCACAACACACACTGTTAACTGTAGGCTGTGTGTCACCCACGCACAGCTGTGCCCCCGACCTCTAGGACTCAGCCATCTGTCAGGATCAGCTCTCCCCCTCGGAACACACAGAGGAGGCCTCCTGTGCCCCCGGGTAGATCCTCTCAACAAATCAACACCCTGAGGGCTAGGCTTGTGCCCAGAGCACACGTGTGTGCGTGCACGAACACACAGGCACACACGTACGGACCCACGTGGATACACACACACACACACACACACACACACACACACACACTGGCTTACTGAAGTCCCATTTAAAAGTCTTAACCCAATCCCAGGAAAAATGGCTCCTCGAGGGAAACTTGGCGGCTTCTCGTCATTCTTGTGGGTCCTTAGAAATTTTAGGAGGGGAAGAGTTCTCGGAAAGTGTTACTGCAGCCGCCCTGGCGGACGGCGGAGGCGGGATCTGGGACGGGGAGGGCGTCCCGGGGCTCGGGGTCGGCGGTGGCGTGGCGGGCGTGCTGGAGTGTGGCCCGTGTGGTCATTATTCCTGGACTCTGGACTCCGCGTGGATTCTAACAGAAACTCCGCCAGAGTCGGTGCTGCTGCTCGACTTCCGTTTCTCCCTCCTGACGCTCGATGGTCGTGAAATCAGCAAGCACCTTCTATCTTCGTGCGGCCACCCGCCCAACTGCGCGCTCCTGAGCGATCTGTGACAGCTCCCAGCACCAGGGGTGGCGGCGGCCGGGCGCCCGTTGCCGAGAAATCCACAGAGACGTGCACGAGAGACCCGTAACTGATGACGGGCTCAGCGATGAAGCAAGATACGGGAGCGATGCACAAAAACCAATTATATTTCTACACGCTTGTAGTGAACAATCAAAACGGAAGATTTAACAATTCCACTGACGGTAGCTTTTAAAGGAACACACGACGGATGAGTAAACTTAGCAAACGGAGAGCGAGATTTGTACGCTGAGAGTAGGACAACGTGGACAGAAATCGAACGCCACGTAAATAAACGGGGGGACATCCGCGATCTCAACAGAAAAGACTCGCTATTAAGATCGCAATACTCCCCAAATTCATCGACAGATTCGAGGTGATCCCTATCGAAATCTTGGCTGGCTTTTGTTTGTGGAAACAGGCAAGCGGATCCTAAAATTCCCGAGGAAATGCGAGGAATCCAGAATAGACAAGAAAACCATGGACAGGAAGCAGGTGGGGGACCACCACCCCCCCCCAGTTGCAGAGACTGTGTGGCTCAGGCACACAGGTGCTCTAGTGGAACAGAATCGAGAGCCCAGAAACAAGACCTCATGCTTGTGCTCAGTCGATTTCCAATAAGGGCTCCAGGCGCGTCCGGGAGGGAAAGAAACACAGGCTGGACATCCACGCGCTCGTACAGAACTATCCACACAGGAGGACGCGGCTCAAGATCTACCAAGACCTGTAACTGTCAGAGCCGAAGCATGAACCTCTCAGAAGACGTCGGCGTGCGTCTCCGTGACCTTGGATCGGGCGATGCTTCCTTTGCAGTGACATCGAACGCACGAGGAACAAAAGGAAAAAATAGACGGTCGGACTTGGTTGAAATGTAACACTTTTGCACATCAAAGGACACAAGTTGTGAAACAGTGATTCTCACGGAATGGGAGGAAACGTGTGCAAATGCCTGACACGGGGCCTGTAGCCAAAATACCGAAGGAGCTCTTTCGACGCAATAGTCATTTAAAAGGGCGGCGAACCCCGTGTGTCACGGGGCAAAGGATTCGAAGCGACATTTCTTTAAGTCACATATGCAAATAGGCAACCAGCCCGTGGGAAGATGTTCAAGGTCGTCAGCCGTCAGGACGATGTGAGCGGAAAGCACCGTGGTTCTCTGCGCCCCGCACCGTGGGGAAGGCCGGCCGGGATCTAAGACGCACCGCGGCAGGTGCTGGGAGGCACCAGACCCCCGCTGCGGGAGGGGCCCTGAGCCGGGCGCACACACACCGCAGCCTGGAGCCACCGTGGCGGCCAGACAGTGGAGCCTCGGGAGTCAGGGCAGCCGATTCGAGCGACGGACCTCGAATCTAACCGCCAGGCCATCGGCCAGAGTCTGAAGCGGGAGCTGCCCCGTTTCACCCCCCGCGACGCAGTACCCAGGTCGGGGTCCGCAGGTGCGAGGGAGCTCCGCACCAGGGTCCCAACGGTCTCAGGGACTCTGGGGTCCGGCGGGCAGTGCAGGGGAGCCGGGGACCGAGTCAGCAGCAGAAGGTGGCTTCACCTGTCCCTCCCCCCACGAGGAGGCCTGGGCACAGGGGTCTGAGGAAGAGCCCTGCCCAAGCTCTGTGAGGGAGGTGCGGGGCCGAGGCACGAACGTGTGGGCACAGGCCTGGCCGGCCGAGTCCCGACCCACAGCCCCTCACAGGCTGGCACCGGACGTGGTGGCCTTTGGGGACAGCCTCTGTGACGCCTGTGGCCGGGCCCGGAGGATCACACGGACGGTGTTAACCGGGAGCTGAGCTCAGCACACGAAGGTTCATGGTGGCGCTGTTCTCGGTTGCCAAAACGTGCCAGCAGCCCGAATTCCACCCACAGACGGACAGACGGGCGGAATGTGGACGAGTCCCTGCAGGAAAGGAGCAAAGGCCCGAGCCCCCTGCAGCGCGGGGGAGCCCCGGAAACGCCACGCTAGGTCGGCGGTCACAGAACTCACTGTCCACACGAGGCCCAGGAGAGGCAAACCCACAGACACCGAGCGCAGGCCCCGGGAGGGACCGCTGATGGCACACGGTGGCCCTGTGGGGCGACGAGGGCTCTAGAATCAGCCCGTGCCGACTGCGGCCCCGCTCTGCGAATAAACGAAAAACCGCCAACTCACACGCTTTAAATGAGTGAGTTTTATGGTATGTGAAGGCTGTCTTAATAAAGTGACAGGGAGTCTGCACTCACCCGCGGCCGGAGTCCCAGGCGACCAGGGGAACATGGGTGCGAACGTGTGGTCCAGGCAAACTCAGTCTGCGGTCGAGGTCGTGCGGGTGGGTGAGGGGGAAAGCGGCCTGGGAGCGGCCCAGGAGGATTTCATGTCAACGTGTGCTGTTTTCCTGTCCTTTCTTCATCTGAGAAAAAAATGAGCAAACACTACACGTTTTAACTTCATAAATTTTTTTTTTTTTTAATTTTTTTTTTTAACGTTTATTTTTTTTTTTTGAGACAGGGAGAGACAGAGCATGAACGGGGGAGGGGCAGAGAGAGAGGGAGACACAGAATCAGAAGCAGACTCCAGGCTCTGAGCCATCAGCCCAGAGCCCGACGCGGGGCTTGAACTCACGGACCGTGAGATTGTGACCTGAGCTGAAGTCAGACGCTTAACCCACTGAGCCACCCAGGTGCCCCTTAACTTCATAAATTTTGACAATTGTAGGTGCTCCTGTGACGGCCACCCTAGAGCCCAAATTACAGCCTATCTGTGTCACTGCAGCAAGTTCCCTGGGGCCCTCGGCAGTCCCCGCCCCTCCCCTGCCACCGGGCGCCCACACCCCAGCAGCATGGATCCCTTCACTGACAGCCGTCACCAGGATCGGCGTGCCTGTTCTCGGAGATCGCGTGAATGGTGTGACACAGCATTTCGTGGCTGACTTGCTTTGTTCCACGTGAAGTCGGGAGGCTCATGTCTGCTGTCCCATGTTTCTCTTTATTGCCGGGGCAACTGCCGCGTGGCCGGTTGACCCGACACTTGGGTTTTCCGGTTTGGGGAGATTATGGACCACGTTGCCGTGAATATTCCCGTTCCGTCTTCTCACGGACGTGGCTTTCCGTGTCTTCTGGGAAGGACGTGCAGAGGCGTCGCTGAGCCTGTTGGTGCTTCCCCCGCGGTGAGCCCCTCATGGCGGGCGCTCTCGTGGCCGGGCCCCTGTGGCAGGTGCCTCGTTCCAGCCTGCCTCCAAGAGGAGCCTGTGCGTCCACTTACTTGCTCGAGGAAGCTCGCGCGTCATTCACCGTGTACCAAGAGCTGGACGGACAACTGTCTGTGCTCACAAACTCATTCTTTGGTGGACAAGGCGGTAATAAACCACACGTCCATACTCGTGAGCCTAGAAGAAAATGCACAGGGCAGCAGGGTGAGGGTGGCCGGAGGTGGAGGCCGTCCCACGGGAAGCCCTAGGTGGCCGTCTCCAGACCCGGTCCAGAACCCCAGAGTTGGCATCACCACGTTCCTGCTTCGGTGACCTGTCCCCTGTGCTGATTGAGGCCTCGGGGCATGGCGTTCGTGGCTGTGCCTTGGCCCCGGGGGGGCAGCCCGTGTGTCTGTGGGGTGCATCTCTGTGACCCCAGCACCCGACCAGAGTTTCGGGAGGTTGTGGAGAGTGACAGAGAGAAAGGCAGCCACACGTCCAGCCTCCGGGACGGCTAGGCAGAGCTCGGACACCGACGCGTTAGAGAAGAGAACACATCCGCCCTCCCCGAGAGCTAGTGGCAACAGGGAGAGAAAGCCCTTCGGGTGGAGGACATCCAGCAGCTCCTGAATACTTCTGCCCTCGGCTGCCTCCGGGCCCTGAGTCCCACAAGGGGAGCGAGGAGGGCGCCCGCCAATTCTGGGCTCACAGGAGCACAGTCTCGGAAAGCCGTGCGTCTGCTTGTCTGACGGCCGGACGTCTCCTCCGTGAGCGGGGTCCCTGGGTGCCCGGCCGCCCCCGCCCCAGGCCAGCCTCGCCAGCTCACGCTCCCCGGGGCTGCAGGCTCTCCAGGGACGGGTCTCCAGGGAGGGTGGCGCTTCCTCCTCTGCCGGGCCCTGGTTCCTGCCTTCCGGGGCCTCTTCCGGGCCCCCCCAGGAGAAAGAGGATTTTTCTTGTTGCTTCTGCTGCTGTTTTCCCACGCCTGTCGGTCCAGAGCCTCCCAAAGGCAGGCTGTCGACACCGTTCCCTGGGGGCCCAGGCAGACCTGCCAAGCAGGACATGGGACCAGCCACCTGGCAGTGATGGGCGGCAGGCAGGGGTGACCAGGAGGTACCATCTGCGCTCGTGATACCCTTGGCTTCCTGTTCTTGGCGAGCAGAGGACGCCCCGAAAGCACTGCTGTGACTCGGGGAGAGGCCCCCGCAGCTTTGTGCGGCTCGACTGCAGGTGCACAGTGCTGGGGTGCCCCGGGAGCCGCAGACAAAGCCGGAAGCAGCCTCAGTCCCCCCCCCCCCGGCCACCGGGCAGCCGCTCCTGGGCACGGTGGGGGGCGGGGAGACGTCTCCCTGGTGCACGCCGCCTCGGGGTCGTGCAACCTTTCCCAGGAGCAGGAGGCCGTGGGGTTTGAAGGCAGCCCGGTCCGTCCCACTGCACAGGGTGGTCAGGGGCGAGCTGAGGTTTCTGCCCACGTCGGGCAGACAGTGGTGGGAGACCCGCGGCAGGTGCGGTGCAGGTGGTCGGCAGGCGTGTGGCCCCCATCTTCGTAGGAGTCTGGCGGGTGCTCGCCACCTGGAGCCCGGGGGCCGTAGCCGCCACCGGCCGTGCTGGATCCAGCTGAGGAGGAAAGGCAAGGGCGGAGCAGGGGGTTGGCCCTGGGTTAGGGTGAGGGTTCAGGGGAGAGGGAGGGGAAGGGCTGGGGGTGGGGTTGCGTTAGGGTCAAGGGAAGGCGTATGCGTAGGGCCGGGGTTAGAGGTTAGAGCAGGGGTAGGGTCGGGGGTGAGTGTAGGGTAACTTAGGTTAGTCAGGGCGTTAGGGTAGTTATCAGTGTTCTTCTCTGATTTCTGCATTTTCCCAAAATCCCTGTAATGAGAGTGCATCGCTCATAAGAGCAGAGCCCTCTTTGCAAATGGGGACGAAGGGCACACACTTCAGCCCTGCCCCTGACCGTGGGCGGCTGCCCTTGCTCGGCCCCGGGGGGGGCTTTGCACACGGCGTAGCCCTGTTCTCACCACGCAGTACCATGGAGAGCGGCCAGGCCTCCGGTCCAGAGCAAGAACGCTGCCCGGGTCGTTGCCATGAAAACGTATTTCTTAGTGACACCTCAACCTTCAAGGTAACCTTGGTTAACAGCTCCGGCTGGTATTTACGAGACGCCGCGGCCGGGCGGGTGGCACCCGTCAGCCGAGTGGCCTCAGCCTGTGTGCGCGAACCTGGCCTCTGGATGTTTCCTCGGAGGCACCCTGTGGGGGCTCCAGGATTCCTCTCCCAGCACTGCCCTGCCGCAGCCGGGACTGGGGTCACCCAGGGCAGGTGACAAAGCCCCCGGGAGGGCCTCCGAATGGGATGTGACTCCCACGGCTGATGTCTTGGGGGCAGGGCTCCAGGGCGGGTGTGGCGGGGTGGGTGGCCAACTGGCCTGAGCCGGAGTGTGACCCCCATGGCTTGCTGTCCATGCCCTCCGTGGACACCTGTGTCCTCCGTGAAGCCACCTTGCCCGCCCTGCCGGCCAAGTGACCCACGGAAGGCATCGTGTTGTTCTACATGATGTTCCAGGCCGTGAGGACAAAGGCGGGATCCGTGAGGAAGGCCCCAGTGCTGCACCTGCCAGGCGCTGAGTCTGTGCTGAGTCTTACAGGGCAGGGTCCCTCCCGCCAGCCCACCTGGCCTCAATGCCACAACCACCTGGCCGGGCTCCTGAGCCGCCTGAGAACCCAGGGTCAGCTACAGGTGATGGTGGGGGCCGCACCAACAGTCTGGGCCTACGGGTGCCCCTGGGTGCCACGAGGCAGGAAGAGCCTTCTAGCACATTCCAGGGGAGCCAAAGCCTTCTGCCCTCCTGGCCCTGCCCCACAGACGCCGGGGCCAGTGGCTTTCGGGTGGGGCTCTGGCATCTGAATGTAGGAAATCTGCCCAGGGATTCAGATGCACGCAGGCAGCTGACCAGCGCTCCCTTCTTCCTTCCTGCGGCCACGGCTCCTCGGGGTCCAGGACCCCAGGCTGCCTCCTCCCCGTGGTGCTGTCGAGGTGGACGGGGCCGAGGGGCACGGCAGAGCGTGCGACAGCCTCACACAGGGGTGGTTCTCAACACGGGCGGCCCCACCTGTCTGCCCCCAGTGCCTGGAAGCAGGCAGGGGAGGATCTATCCGCACCCCTGGCTGGAGGTGAGGCCGAGTGTCCTTCCTGGGCAGGTGGCATTGCCCTGCATGAAGGAGCCGTGGGCTGGCTAAAGGGGAGGCTAAAGGGGAGGCTCCTGCAAGCGTGATGGGGCCCCAGACGGCAGGGTGCACAGGGACGCACGCAGGAGAGTGTGTGCGTCCGTCCACGAGTGTGAGTGTGTAAGTGTGCGAGCCTGTGTGCACGAGGTAAGCAAGCGTGCGTGTGCCTGTGCACCCGTGTGTGTGTGTGTGTGTGTGTGTGTGTGTGCATCATCTCCCCCGAGCAGGATGGAAGTTCTGGCACCTTCTGCTCCCACCGTCGGGCTGGGCGCAGCCAGGTCACTGTCACCAGGACGAGCTCTCTGCGGGGACCGTTGCTCGAGGTTGGGGACCAAGTTTGTTTCTGTTTCCGACGCCCGACAGCACCCAGCACCTTCCGCTCTTGTGGAACGGACTTGAACTGGGGCCGAAAGGGGCCTAATTGCCCTTTCGTCCAGCAAGTCCGCTTTAATGCCCAAGAGGAGGCTGGGGTCTCGGAGCAAAGAGCTGTGTTCAGCGGAGTCCGGCCCCTCTGGGGACAGTCCCGTGCTGCTGCAGACCGGAAGGGGCCCCCAGGGGACTCTGGGCGTGTGACACTACGGTGCCCCCGCCTGCCCTGCTGCCGGCTTCTCAGCGTGGCCAGGGTCAGACACCCCCTCCTGCCCGCCCAGCCACAACCACAGAACCATGGCTCGTGGCCCCAAGATGCGGCCTGGCCACCTTTCCACGGCCCCCAGGGGTGGCATTTGGGACAACAGAACAGCACTCCCAGCCAGAGCCGGGCGGAGGGTCTGCACATGGGCGGGAGGCCGCCACTGCAAAGGCCCGTTTGGGAAGCGGGGGCTCTGAGCTGGGGGGGGGGGGCGTGCCTGCACATGTGTTGGACCCAGCAGCGTGCCCAGCCCCCCGAGTCCTGCCTTCCGGCCGCGAGGCCATTCACCTACCGGGGTGCCCTTGACTCCCCGGGGACCCCAGGCTCCAGCCCCTGCGCCTGGTCAGTGCAGGAGCGTCCTCAGCGCGTCTTGCAAATGAGGGAGGGCCAGGGCTCCGGACAGCACCTCAAGGCGGATGTGCGGGCAGAGGTGGGAGGAGGGGCTTCCCCACCCTGGGCCCCGGGCCCCGCGGCCTCCACCCTCCCGTAGCTTTCCCGCCCGGGCCACGGATCCAGGGGCTCCCGGCAGAAATTAGGAGTTCAGGACCCCGGCCCACCTGCGTCCAGCCAGCTGGCCTGGGTGGACCCATTTCTCACCCCGTGCCTCAGTTTCCCCATTTGTGCAAGAGGGTCTCCATGTTCTTTGTGCTCCAGGGTCAGATCGTACCAGTGGAAGGGCAGGGTGAGGCCACCTCGTGACAAAAGGGGGGACAGGTGAAGCTTCACTGCTTCCCTCCGGCCCCTCACCGTCAGCCCTGCTGCAGGGGAGGGTGACGCCCTTGCTCCCGGCCAGGGGGGCTCTGCGCCCCTCGAGAGCGCTGGCCAGGAACGAGTTCCAGGCATGGGGAGTGTCCAAAAGATGGACTGTGAGGAGGTGGGGGGCGAGCTCAGCCTTGGGGCCGGGCGGGGCCTCCGCCCATCCAATTTCTCTGGGCCTCAGTTTCCTCATCTTTGAAAGGGGCCACGGCCCGCAGAGTCACAGCTTGAGGGAGGCAGCACATACATGTGCATCTGTCTGGCGTCCCCTCTGGTGCACTAGGTCCGGGGGCCGGTCTGTCACTCCTCCGGGAGGGGCAGAGGGTGCCGCAAGCCTTCGGGGTAAATGCCCGCGTCAGTCCCGCGGAGAGGCTCAGCCCCAAAACCCGGGAGCGCGTTTCTGAAATCACACTCCTTGGGCTTAAGCCGGCTGTCGTCCGAGGCCAGGCGGGGCGGGAGGCTACCCACGGCTCTTCTCCCTCCTCCCCTGGGTGGCCCGAGAGCCAGCGAGCAGGGGGAGTGAAGCACACAAGGGGGCTGGTGCCACAGAGACGGGAGGCAGGGCGGCTGGGAGAGGCCACTGCAGGCCCGCGCCGGGAGCCCAGGCTCGCAGGCGAGGGTACGCTTCCGGAGGGAAAACGGTGTCGCCTGCTCGATGCGTTTCTTTCACTAGACAAGGTCCCCTCTCCTGCCCCCTGCCCAGGCCTCAGGGAAGCCGGAATCCTTCACCAGCCCCGACTCAGTGTCCCCATTCGGGAGGATCATCTGAGCACCCAGCCCACTCAGGATCCAAGCAGGGGGGCTCACTGCCTCTGGGCAACCCCCAGGGAGTGGAGGGCAGGAGGGCCCTCCCCAGCCCCCACCCCCCCGGAAAGGCCAGGCCAGCCGGGGCCCTGGGGGTGGGGACAGAGGTGAAGGTGGAGGCAGAACAGACCCGGGTGTGAAGGCCCCCCCTGGCCCCCCACGGCGCCCCCCGGTCCCCCTTCCCCCCCGCCAGCCCTGCCCACCAGGGGGCCTGGAGCAGGCCACTCCTGGTCAGTTTCCGGATGGCCCCATGGGGCTGTTCTGGGACCGTTAGGGAGAAGCACCCGCGGGCTTTATGTGGGGCTGGGACCTCCAGGTCCTTCCAGGTCCTTCCAGGTCTTAGCTGTTTTCAGCAGACAACTGTCAGCCTGGCAGGGACGCGGGTTTGCGGCCGTGGGAGAAGGAGGTGGCCGTCGGCCAGAGCTGTTTGTCCACTCGGTGCTGCGTGTGCAGGGCACCTCACTGAGCCCTCGGGGGCCCGCGGAGGGCCGGCTCTCATCCCCACTTGCAGGCCGGGAAACCGAGTCTCCCAGAAATCGTTTGAGATCAAACGGCCAGCGAGGCGTGGGTCAGCGGATCCGCCCCGGCGGGCACCCCGGTATCCGGATGAGGCCTCCTGCGGGACCCCAGGCAGATCGTGCTGCAGAACAGTGTCTAAGGAGAAGAGAGGCTCCTTCCAAAAAGCTCCTCTCTGCCTCAGTTTCCCCCCGTGCAAAATGACCAGCGTGGGTCACACAGCCTCTGGGCTTTGAGGGTCCCCTATCACCGGAAGGTTGCCCAGAGGAGGCCTCAAAGAGAAGCCGGGTTCGGAGAGGCGCTCCCCCACCCCTGCACACGCCCGGCCCTGCCTGCAGGACGCACGCGGGACGCGGGGCCACCTTTAATCCCTGGCGGCAGGCGCGAAGCCGGCTGCGGGTGGGGGAGCGAAAGAAATGTTTAATTTATCACCCGTTCCAAGAACGGTGGGAAAATAATAATAATTCCGTCGGAGCACCGGGAGAATATTATTTACAGCCTCGAGCTTTCGCAACAATTTGAATGCAAAACAGGATGTGCTGTATTTATAGCAGTTTGTCCCAATTGGAGAGGGAAGGGCCAGCTCGGGAGAGCAAAAAAGCGCTTTTCTTTCAGCCGCTCGCGCCCGCCCGCCCACCCGCCGAGGAAATGATGAGCCGTCAGCACTCCAAGGGGCCCCGCGAGCTGAAAAGGCAGGTCCCGGGGACCAAAAGCAAACGCCAGAAGCACTGGGTGGCTCTCTTTTTATTCAAAATCACATTTTTATCGATTCCTGCACTCGTGCCTGGCAAGGCTGCAGAGGCGAGCAGGTGCTGCGTGGACAAGACGCCCCCCAGAGCGTGCCCGGCTGGGGCCGTCTCCACTCGGCAGCGAGGGGCCGGGGGTGGGGGCGGCCGCGCCTCAGTTTCCCTGCTCTTGGGAAAGGAACCAGCGTTTCTGTCCCTGGGGGCTGAGATGATTAATGAGCAACCCAGGAGCGCTTTGAGAATGGAAAATATCCTCACCGTCCCAGGGATTAATCATCACATAATGCATGTTCCGTAACGGTGAGGGGACTTAAGTACCTGGAGTCGGCAGAATGACTCTCCCCTCGCTCCCCTCAGGAGCCTGTGGGGCAGAAGCTTCGCGGAGAATCAAAGCTCTCCTTTGCAGCAGCAGAAATGCTCTGGAAGGGTTTTCACGCCGTGAGAGGGAGAACAAAAGGCGCCTCGGATGGAGGGAGGCCTCCCAGGTTCTGAAGGCGGACAGGGGACAGACAGAAATGGCTCTTCTTCTGTGGTTCTAAAACAGGACTGACCGTGTTCACCCCCAAGCTGGCTGAACGTGTCCTTGGCCCCGCAGGGAGCCTTCCCAAAGGGGTCAGGGGCGACCGTGCAAGCTCTCAGATCTGTTCCCTGCATGGCGTTCGAGCTGACGCCCTCCAGCTAGATTCTGGGGACAGGACTCGGACTATGGAGGATTTTGGGGGGCAGAGCCTTGCCCTGTTCACCCTTCCTGACGTGGTAACCCCGGGGCACCTGCCTTTTCCTTTCTGAGGGCTTGTGGCAGGTAGATGTGGGTCAAAGTCCTTAAATTGTAAACGCCACTCACACGTGAGCAAACGCCCTCCACGTGCTCTGTAGGTAAGAAGGGTCCCTGCGCCTCAGGTTGCCCGGGACAGTGGACACGCTTTACCGCCTGTTAACACGTGCAGAGACCCCTGCCCTCTCCAAACTATCCTGTCATCTCATTTACATGAAAGGGGACATTTGAATTAGCCTCAAAGTCAGATAGGACCGGATGAGACGGGTGCCCAGAGAAGGCAGGTCAGCTTGGAGAACCTGGTTCCAAATGCGGGCCCGGGAGCCAGGGTGACCCCATTTCTAGCAGTGATGACAGACAGCCTCCCCCAACAGAGCCTCAGTTTTGTCCCCTGGAAAGTGGGGATAACGATAGGATCTTCTCAAAAGGTGAGCCATGACCCTCAACTTCAAGCGTCCAGGGCTGATGGGTCTAGGACAACGCCCCTCCCTCCTCCTCGACTACCTTGTGACAAAGCCGAGCCATCGCTCCTGCGCGTCCACGAGCAAGACCCCTGCCCTTTCTGCCCCGGAGCCGTGAGAGGCATCGGCGGAGCTCCCTGGGCCTGCACAGACGTTTGACAGGCCGAGAAGCCTGAGGCTTGGATTTGCAGGCACCGAGCAGGGCAGCAAGATGCTGAGTTGACCGGGCCGGGAACCCCGGCTTGTCGCTGTCCGGTTCCTGCTCCGACGGCGGCATCCGTCGCTGACAGCAACTGCCGGGGGGCCCAGGGCAGCCCACCTGGAGAGAGCGGGGAGGGAGCCCGGGAGGGAGCCCCCGGTGGAGGCAGTCAGGGCCACAGCCACCCGCGGCATCAGAATGAAACCAGCCCACCTCCGAGGGTGGGGCCTGGCAACATCCCAGAATCCTGAATGCACCCTGCAGAGTGCCCTCGGCAGCCCGTGGGACTAGAGGACGCAGAAGGGCAGGGATACAATGATCCAGTCAGCTGCCTCCCCGATTCAGAGGTCCGGTCAGCAGCGGATGCGTGTTCAAAAGGAAGGGGGACCCCTCCCTGGAAGGGGAAGGGCGTCAGCCCTCACGAGAGATTGCAAATTATCTCAATCAAGTAATCGCTTTCATGCTTTCAGCTGAGCTAAACCAGAGAGCTTTGGTCGGAGGAGGTAAAACTCATTTGAAGTCTAAGCATCACAGGGGAGCACCGCAGGAGCCTTCCAGATGCCGGGGGGGCGGGGGGACCTCAGGGGCAGCGCCTGCCCCCTGGAAAAGGCAGGAACCTGCCTCCCGGCAAAGCCCATGTCCCGTGCTTCCTTACCTGCAGCCGGCTCCGTGATGCGTACCCGGCTGCTGCGGGCTCCTGGACCGTAAACCGTAGATGGGAGATTCCCCCCCCACCCCCCGGGGTGGGGTTGGTGAAGAAAGAGGCTAGGGTATTGGAGCCATCCGGTCACTCGGTGACCGTCACCTGCTCTCGTCCTGTCATCCTGGATATGCTTCACACCAGGAAGGCTGAAACGTGCACGTGGGCAATGCCACCAGCTGTGTGCCATGCCCTCCACAGCCCGCCGGCCCCCCGGGTCGTGCCTGGGGGACCCGAGGCTTCGGGGCCACCCCTGCCATCTGCACACCCACAGAGATCAGGGCTGCTTGGGTCTTGATGCTGAACGGAAGGGAACTTAAAATATCTCGATGTGTAGACCTTTCTGGAACACAGGATGGACCCCATCAGGAACGGGGGCTGTTACGGCCACTTCACTGATTTTTTCTAGGAGGGCTCGCGGGAGTGGAGAGACCACTGTGTGACCCCAAAGCTTACCTGGGTGCTTGGAGAGGAACCTGCCACCCTGGGGCTGGGCTGCAGCAGGGCTCCCGGCTGGTGGTTTCGGGGGAACACAAGTGACTCAGGGATTTGCATTCTTGCCCAAGAAAAGCCCACAGGCCACACGCTGACCTTGTCTCAGCTCTTGTTTCCTGTCCCTTTGGAAATGTCTCCTCTTAAAATACTTGGTGGGGAAATCGCCCAAACGAAATGCTTGAGAAACAGATTACCACTTGCTCACCCAAATCACTAATGGGGTTTGGAAATTTCTAGATAGATTCTTGTGCTTCGAGTGACCAGCCATCTGGGCTTTGCCTAGGACAGAAGGGCCCTGGAAACTTCACTGCTGATATGGGGACGGTCCCAGGCAGGAGGGACCAGTGGGTCAGCCTGCTTGAGCCCAGGTCAATGTCCATGGTAGTCACCCAGCAGCTCCGCCCCCATTTCCCTCCCTCATGATGATTGGCTGGTGGCCGGCCAATCAGAGGCTTCCCTGGGAGCTTTCGGTTGGTTGCTAGGTCATACTCTCCCTTGCCTCTCCAGTCACAGGGTGGGGTGTGGTGACACATCTGTGACCATAGCAAGGGTCTCACGCCTTCTAGGAAGCTGTCCTCTGCTGTCCTAGGTGAGAAGGAGCCCAGGCAAGACAGCCACGGGTGTGCCTGCGTGTGTCTGTCAACCCAGCCTCCTGCCCCGGCCACCCCTCGTCAGTGGGATGAACAGAGTTTGGGATACTGAGAGGGTGGAGGCCGAACGGCCCAGGCAGAAACCTCGCACCCTGAGTTCCGCTCCACCTGGTGACTTCCAGGAGGCCACAGAGAAGGTATTTACGTGCAACAAACAAATAACTCCCCAGCACTTCACCCACAGCAACGCGCATCCCGGATTCTTCTAGTACATTCCACCCGCATCGCAAGACCCTTCAGCAAGGTTAACCCCATCCTAATGCAAGTTTAGAAATGAAATCCGCCGCAGCGAGTAAATGTCGGAGGCAGCCCCATCCCGTTCTTTCCCGCAGAGCAAATATGTTTGCACAGCGGCTTCGGGAACAGAGCTCCAGAGCGGATAATACGCGTATTCAACATGGCCTCGGTCCCTCTGCCGCTCATTTCGTGCATTAAATATGACAGTCCCCGGCCGGCCCCGCCACCGTGCTGGCGAGCCGGCAGCCGCTTGTCAGCACGTTAAATCGAGAGCAAATTGGATTGTGCACCGGTCCCTGGGAACAGAAAGCAGCGGCAGGATGTGGGATTTTATGAAGCGGTTTCGCTTAGGTGGGAACGCGCTCCTGGATTTCTTGTCTCGTCTGTTCATAAGCTCTCAAAATACACGCAAAAGCAGACAAACACCGCAGAAGACAGAACAACACAGGACAGATCCCGCTTCCTGCTCTGCGTCCCTCTAGTTTCCAGAAGGTGAAAATGGCCTCTATCCTGCGCCAGTCGGGGCGGGCGGGGGGAGGGGAGCCCGCTGTGCGATTTGCTTTCTCCACGGCGCTCTGAGGGCTTGCAGACCCAATTAAGATATTAAAATGGGGCGCGGGCATCAGGGCTCCTCCGCGGAGGGCTGTCTTTGTTTGCGGCTTCGGCGAGCAGCGCTGTGCAAACTGCTCCGGCCCCGGGGACGCCGGAGAGTTCTAACGGGGATTATCTGCCTCCTGAGATATAAATTCCAATTTACTCTGACACAAACTATTACCCTGCAAACACCGGTCATCTGTCTTCAGGTGCCTGGCAGGCACTCCTCGCCAGCGTCATTATCTCGGGGAAATTAAACCCGCGCAGGCTGAGGGCCGCGTCCTGCCGGGCAGGTGCCGGCTGACCTGACCTCCGCCCGGTTCCCCCCTCTCCCCTGCCCCGCGCTCGCTCCCACCACCTGCCCCCCCAAAGGCCGCCGGGCAGCTCAGATCGGTTGCGGCTGGAAGGGGCCGTAGGAAGCCTGGCCGCGGCCGGCCTGGGGGTCCAGTCCAGGCCAAGGACAGGTTGACGGGGCCAGAAATGGGGAGACAAGAAACGGGAGGCCTAGTTGGCTGTGCTGTGCAGAAAGCTGGGGCTCTGGGGGCCCCCGGGTGGCTCAGTCGGTTAAGCATCTGACTTCAACTCAGGTCGTGATCTCGCAGTTCGTGGGTTCGAGCCCCGCGTCGGGCTCTGTGCCGACGGCTCGGAGCCTGGAGCCTGCTTCGGATTCTGTGTCTCCCTCTCTCTCTGCACCACCCCCACTCTCTCTCTCTCTCTCTCTCTCTCAAAAATAAACACATTAAAAAAAATTTTATAAAAAAAAAAGAAAGCTGGGGCTCTGTCCCCACTCTGGTGGCAGATGAAGCCTCCCTTCCAGGTCTCAGTCCCCACATCTAAGGCCCTGGGTGCCAGGGTCCCCATCCTCTTCCTGCAGGTGCCGCACAGCCTTACTGAGGCTTTCCTGGAGCGGCAGAGGCCAGGCTGGCCAATCTGAAAGGCAGGAAGAGACCTCGTTGACGGACCCTGACGGTGGGCCAGGGGGTTACTGAGATCTGACACACGCTCCCCACGTCCACCCACGCGCGGTGCCATGGTCACCGGAATCTTCGCAGAGTTGTGAGATGGTCACCACGCTCTATTCCAGAACACTTGTCATCACCTCAGAAGAAACCCCATACTCTTGGCCGTCCCCTCTCTGTCCCCCTCCCCCCGGCCCGTGACAACCACGAATCTGCTTTCTGTCTCCGTGGCTTCGTGTGTTCTGGGCACCTGACGTCAGTGGGACCACACCTCCTTCTCACGCTCGAAGACTAGTCCCTTGTGTGGCTGGGCCACGCTTTGCTTATGCATTCGTGAGCGTGCCCACGTGGGCTGTTTCCGCGTTGGCGGCTTGGAGAGCGCCGCCGTGAGCACGGGCGTGCGAGCTCCGCGTGGACACGGAGGCCTCGGGGCGGAACCCCTGGGCCACGCGGTGGCTCTCCGTTCTGGGAGCCACGGCCGGGTCCCCGGATGGCCGCCCATCTCACGACCCCGAGCCATCTTGCTGCTCTGCTTTGCCTCAGGCGTGGAGAGAAAGCGCCCGTGGGCAGGGACATCTTTACTGCCCCCAGTTCCTACGGAACGGGGACCCTTTCCCCCCAGCAGCGTCCCGACACGCAGAGGGGACACTCCCCTGCCCCTCGAGGCTCAAGTCGCAGACGCGGGGCCGGGAGCCAGCGGGGGCGGGCGGGGCGGCCCTCCAGCCTCAGCAGACAGGGTCTGAAAGGACAGCTGGTGCAGACGCCTCGCTGTAGATGGGGACACGAAGGCTCTGAGGGCCGGGGTGTCCCTGAGGCTGCAGACCTGCCTGAAGCTGGGCAGGAGCACAGACTGCTTTCTCTCTTGGCCTCGCCCTGGCCCCGGGCGGCCTCGGGGGCCCACAGCCAGGAGGAGAGAGCTTACCTGGCAGAGGGACGTCCCCAGAGACGCCCACCGTCAGGGTCCGGCGACGAGGTCTCTTCCTGCCTTTCAGACTGGCCAGCCCGGCCTCTGCCGCTCCAGGAAGAATCCAGAAGATTGGACGTGAGGCCCCGGGGCTGGAAGGGAGAAATGCCAGGCACGGCCTGCTCCTTTACCGCCGCGGCGCTTTGTCACCTGCCGTGTTTCCCCAGCCGGACCCGAGCTCCTGGAGGGCAGGAGCCCACACCTGTGTCCCGGTGTGTGCGGCTGATGGTGTGCCGAGATGGCGAGCGGGACCCGCGGGACCCTGCGGGAGAGGAGAGTTTGGTTGTTTGTGCACGTGCGTGTGCGTGTGTGCATGGGTGTGTATGAGCGTGTGTGTCTGTGTATGGGCACGGGTGTGCATGGGTGAGCATGTGTACATGGGTATGGGCGTGGACGTATGCGTGCACGTGTGCGTTTACACAGAGGTGTGCGTGTGTGTGCATGGGTGTGTGCGCGTGTGTGTAGGCATGGGGGGTATGTGTGCATGGGCGTGTGTTTGTGCGCCAGCACGCATGGGTCTGCCTGTGTGTGCGTGGTTGCCTGTGTGTGTACAAATGTGTGTGTACGTGTGGGTGTGCATAGGTGTGCGTGTGCACGGGCGTGTCTTAGGCAAGGTCTCAGAATCTCCGCATTTGGAATCAGAGGCACCAGTGTCTTGGGGGCGAGCACAGCTCTGGCCTCAGGCGTCTGGAAGGCGGAGGGAGCCCTCGGGTGGGCCCGCCTCCCACTTCTGCCTTTCCCTGAAACGGCAATGCGGGTCCATGGAGACCCCTGCCCTGTCCGTGGGCCCATCACGGTCAGGTCGCCCGCAGGCACACACACCCCGAGAAGGAGGCCTTCAGCCCGTGTTCCCCCGTTTCTAACAGGACGTTCATGGCTGGCCCTGAGGGAAACTGCAAAGTTGCAGGCGCTTTTTCTCCCCCTGCAGCCCCAGGGCCTCTAAGGGATCCACTCACGTGCCCCAGATTCTTGCCGAAGACTCTACAGACACACTTTCTCAGCCTGGTGTGTTAGTGGCTTAGCAACCGCGTGCAGGAGAATTTACACTTTTGAAACAGAATAATGTTTCCTTCCACCGCACGGACGCCAATCTTGGCACCCTGGGCATGGTTTACGGACTAGCGCGGAAGATTCCTAGCAGAGGGTCTCACATCCGTGGGGGGATTTTCATACATTCCCCCTGAAGTCTCTCTGGGTGCCAAGTTCCCACATCCCGTAAGAAGGTTCCTAATCACGGCCCCTCCCGTGCCTGGAGGCAGAGGGACCGTCAAGGCTGGGACCCTTTTCCCAGCAGGAACCAGCGAGCTCCGTCAGACATCGTGGACTTCAAAGGCAACCACCGATCTGCCAAGTGCAGCTCGTTCAAGCTGGCGGGAGAGGCCGAGAAGGACAAGCTGGTCCTGGGGGACTTGGCTGGGGACAGCGCAGGCGACGGTCAGCCCTGGGCCGAGCGGCCCGGGCCTCAGAGCAGAGAGAGCCGGCTTCGCGTCCCGGCTCTGTGTCCCCGGCCCGGCTTCCCCACTTCTCCGTCTGTGATTTCTGCGTCTCTGTGAGCGTGGGGACGGGTGACAGAGTCAGTCCCTGCTCCCGAGGCTGTGACCCTGCAGGACAGTGAGCTGACTGTGCGTGGGGCCGGAACTCCCTGACCCTCGTCCCTGTGGGCACGTGGAAGAGGGCCATCAAGTCTCACCGGTCCTTGGAGCCCGGTTTCCAGACCGTGTTCCGTGAAACACGAGCCCGGGGCATTTCGCGCACTGGAGGCGCTGGGAGTCGTAGCTGGGGGAGGCCCTTTCACTGCTGGACCCAGAGCTGCAGAGACGAATGCCCTCGGGGCAGAGGGAGGTTGGGACGAACAGGCTCCGAGCTTGTATGCCCTTGACTCGCAGGGTCTCACTGAGACCTCCGAAGAGGGCACGGCGCGGGGCCCATGGCCCCCACTTTGTACGTGGTGAAGGGAGGCTGCCGGACCCACAGGTGAACTTCCCAGCAGGGCTGAAGACAGAGCAGGGGGCCCCGGACGACGGCCATGCTGCCCAGGGCAGCTCAGGGAGGGGACAAAGCCCAGAGCAGAGACGCAGGCCAGGGAGGAGGACTGTGCTGGCCGTCCTGAGGGTCCTGGGGGAGCCCAGGATGGCTGGAGCGGCGGGGGGGGCGGGCAATGCACAGGGGGGCTGGGTCCTGTGCGTCCTGCTCCCTCCTCCGCGATGCCTCGGGGGGCTGTGACACGCCTGCAGCCCCGCTGTTGCACCTCCAAAGTGAGGGTGGTGCTAACTGCGCTCAGGGCGCAGGCCCCCGGACGGCAGGGGTCTTTCTGGCACCAACACCGCCCCCTTTCCTCACGAGCAGGTGATTCCCTGATGTCCCCAGGGCCCCACCCCCACCCTCGCGGGGACCCCGTCCCCAGGGCCCTGGAGGAAGAGAGTGCGTCATCGCTCCCTGCTGCCCCTTTGCGTCCCAGCCCCGGGACCCCCCGCTCATCAAAGCCCCTTCTGGCCCCTCCGGGCGCCCCGCGCACATGCCCACAGCCTAACTGGGCTGAAGAGGGAGTTTTTAGAAGCGTTTGCTCCCCGACAAACCCGGGTTTGTTTCCAGCGTCCGTTTGCCTCTCTTGATGCCGGCCGTTCAGAGTCTTGGGCTCAGAGCTCTTGGGCTCAGTGTCTGAGCTCGCTGGGCCTGGGCCAGGGTCCCTGAGCGGGTCCGAGGAGGGGGAGCCCCCAGCCTCCGGCCCCCCGGTAACTGACACGGGGCAGCCCCTCCCTCACCCCGGGTCTCACTCCGCAGCGGCTTCGCACAGCCTAAAAAACGCTCCTAAAGAAGGGAGAAAAAGCTACACGGGAACCTTTCTGCTTCTTTCAAGCGTGCAGAGTGGACCTCAGGCCAGCTGTCCCCCGACCACAGCTGGGGAAGGTCGCGCCGCACCTGCTCCGGGGAGCGGGGCCGCCGGCCCCACGGAACTGGGCCACACCCCACCCGGCACGTGCCTCGGGACACTTGCAGACCTGACTGGGCTGCGCCGAGCAAGCCCCACGGGGGGCGGAGGGTGACAGGGGACGGTTTTCCACGCTGAGGCCGGGGAAAGATTCTTCACTGGGACTTCAGAAGCACCAGACACGAAGGAGCAGGTCGATCTGTTCGACCACCTTGAAATCCGGAGAACAGAAGGCAAGTCACAGAGGGACAGAGCCGCCAGCTGCCGAAAACCGTAGTGGCTTAGAGTGGCAGGGAGGCGTCCTGCACATTCGAAGTACCACCCGGGTCCCTTCTGCGGACGCTGGGGAGAATCTCTGTCCCTGCCTTCTCCAGCCTCTACGGGACGCGCCATTCCTTGGCTCGAGGCCCCTTCCCCCAGCCTCTCAGCCGCTACGTCACCTCTCTGATCTGCTTCCCAGACCCCTCCCCCCTCTTCCCTGCTTCGAAGGACACAGGAGATTAGGTTGGGCCCCTGCACCATCCAGGACCATCTCCCAGCTCGAGGTCCTTAACTTAATGCCATCTACCAAGTCCCTCTGGACATGGAAGGTGACACAGTTACCAGCTCCGGGGACGAGGGCAGAGAATCTTTGGCAGGGGCATATAATTCTGCCTATCACCAACTATTAAAAGAAAAAACACATTCTCCTATCCGGGATATCTAAGGGACGCCTGCAGATCAATCAAAAAAGTATCACAGGGGCTCCGTCGGCGAAGCGTCCGACTTCGGCTCAGGTCGTGATCTCACGGTCCGTGGGTTCAAGCCCCGCGTCGGGCTCTGTGCTGACAGTGTGGAGCCTGGAGCCTGCTTCTGATTCTGCCTCTCTCTCTCTCTCTAAATAAATAATCGTTAAAAAAAATATATTTTTTTAAAGTATCACAGCTCAGTAAAATGTGGGTAAGGGATTTGAACAGATAACTTCACAAAACATGATATCCACAGGAGTGACTATATTTTTTTAAACGTTGTCTACGGTTTTAGTCCTCTGGGGAATGCAAATCCTAACCCAAAACAGGGACAGGTCCACACGCATCGGACGGCTGGAATTAGGAAGGCGCGGATGCTATCGTATGGCGATCTCACGCACTGCTGGAAGCACCGTGAACTTGGGGAAGAGTTCGGCATTAACTCTGGGAACCGGAGACACACATCCCCACGACCCAGCCGGCCACTCTGCTCCCCGACGTGGAGAGAGCTGTGGCTTGCGCCAGGGAGCACGGCCGAGGAGGGGACCAACTACAGGAGCGCGGGGGCACTGCTGTGAAGAAGCAGATCCAGGAGAGCGAGTGCTGGGGACCCCAGGCAGCATAAAGGTGTTCCCCAAAGTAAAGACGGCCCGTCGTATTAGGGGACGCTCGTTTAGGCGGTCAGCAGACACCAGGAGAACCAGAAAATGTTGCTTTTGGGGGCGGGACGGGGTGGTGCCTGGGAAAGCGTGCAGACGGCCCTACCTGCTAATTTTCTGGTGGTGATTTTGTGCGGGCTGCACGGGGACAAAACACGTGGGCAACGCCTTTCGTGGCTTACCCTTTTGTGTCTGTGCTATGTTCACAGTGCAAAGCGACCTTCACAGAAAATGCACTCTCTGAGTCCAGGAATGTGGGCGACCTCCACATCTTTCCTTCACATCGGGGGTCAATGTGTCGGCGAGGTCCCCCGCCGCCCTCCCGGCTGACGAGATCCCGCCAGGTCCTGGCCGCAATCTCCAGTGAAAGCCAAGTCTATCCACTGGGACGGTACCTTATTCCTGAGTAGGTATAAGCATCCTAGAAACCCAGGAAGACTTACATTAAGTGCACAAATCGTCAATACAACAAGTCACAGAATTATGACTTTTGTGTTAAGGAATCTGGACAGGGTTGGCGTTTCGGTCTTACGTTTGAACCATGTGGCCTATTATAAAGAACGTCTCATAAACCCCGACTCAGACGTGTGATTAACTGGTTGATTTAGTCATAACGTTACATGGAAATCTCAGTGCACATCTACGCAGTGCTGAAATACAGGAGAGACCTTGGCCTCATTGCGTTTCTAAGTGACATTATTAGATTCCTAAAAATTAATTAGCACTAGGACGATTTTGTTCATTAGACAATTGCACTACCCAAGAAAGAACTTGGATCTATTACACTTACTATTACGATCTGAAGTGTGGAAAGTATTTAATGAATTAAATCTGTAGCATGCAAAGGCCCTTAAAAGCCAACTGTTAAGATCTGGAGGTCTTTTGAATAGAAAAATAACATCTATCAACCAAATGTAAGAGATCAGGGGAAAGCTACATTTTTTTTTTTTGGTTTGTTTTTTAGTTTTCAGAAACCACCCATTAATTTTAAAAAGCAAAGTAGAGGGGCGCCTGGGTGGCTCAGTCGGTTGAGCGGCCGACTTCGGCTCAGGTCACGATCTCGCGGTCCGTGAGTTCGAGCCCCGCATCGGGCTCTGTGCTGACAGCTCAGAGCCTGGAGCCTGTTTCAGATTCTGTGTCTCCCTCTCTCTGACCCTCCCCCGTTCATGCTCTGTCTCTCTCTGTCTCAAAAATAAATAAACGTTAAAAAAAAAAAATAAAGCAAAGTAGACTTAAGAAGAGTTTTCGAAACTCAAATCAGGACATTTCAGGGGAGCCCCGGGGGCTCGGTCGGTTGAGTGTCCGACTTTGGCTAGGGTCATGATCTCACGGTTTGTGGGTTCAGGCCCCACGTCCGGCTCTGTGCTGACAGCTCAGAGCCTGGAGCCCGCTTTAGATTCCGTGTCTCCCTCTCTCTCTGCCCCTCCCCCTCTCGCGCTCTGTCTCTCACTCTCTCTCTGTCAAAAATAAATAAAACATTAAGCAAAAATTTTTTTTAATCAGTACATTTCAGTGGCCGTGAGAACTGTTCTGTGTGGGCATTTGGGGAAATGAAGTAAAATACAAGAACTCTCTGGAGACGCCCGCCACGAGCGCACGGCCCCGTCCGAAGGTGCCGGAGGCAGGCGTTCATGCGGCCTCGTCTCCGTTGGCCTTTTCTCTGCCGTCGGGCCTTCTGCACTCGCTGGGTACCTCTGTTATCCCCCTTACCTCTCCATCGGCTTCTCATCCGTACATCCTCCTCCTACCCCTTTGCTTCTACAGCTGAGACTGCTCATCCTCCCCGGACCTTTTACGGCCAAGGTCAATGGTCCCTGCATCCCGTCACCAGCAAAGACCTTGAAAGCCCGCAACCGCGTCCCCTCCTGCCTTTCGCCATTGCTCCCCCCGCCCCTGCTTCATCACCTGCCAGAGCCCCACGGGACAGCGACACAGGTGCCACGGGGCCCCTGCCTCCGCCCCTGCCTGCCCGCGTCCTCACCCCGTGTGACTTGTCCCTATTGCTGCTTCTTTTCCCGTGTTTGTTTTTCCTTGTTTTGAATCTGGGTCTGCGGGTGGTAAATTAGGTCCCTGCCCAGAGGTCTTCTGGAAACACCTTCGTCTTGCCTCCCTTTCAAAGAGCATCTTCCCTGGGTGTGAAATTCTAGCTTGGCAGTTTTTTTTCAGCGCTTGAAAATGCATGTCCTGCGTTTCTACATGCCATTATGTTTTTTCTTTCTTTCTTTCTTTCTTTCTTTCTTTCTTTCTTTCTTTCTTTCTTTCTTTTGAGAGACAGAGTATGAGCGAGCAGGGGAGGGGCGGAGAGAGAGGGAGAGAGAGAATCCCAAGCGGGCTCCGTGCCGTCAGCGCCGAGCCCGATGCGGGGCTCGAACTCACGCGCCGTGAGATCGCGACCTGAGCCGAAACCAAGAGCGGGGCGCTTAACCAGCTGAGCCCCCCCCCGGGCGTAGATGCCCTTATTTCTGCCCAAAGTCTCATGGCAGCTCCTCTGAAGCACAAGCCTCTTCTCCTCTGGCGGTTTGCAAGCTTTTCTCTTCGCCCTTGCAGCCCGAGGCGAGGCCCACGTGAGGCCTGCTTGGCCCTGTCCGCTCTGCTGTTCCACGAGTGCCAGTTCTGAGCGCGGGCGGTTTTGTCCCACCGCGTCCCCACGTCTCTCGCCCGCCCTCAGCCCGGACGCCCTCTGTGGAGCGCTGTTCAAGGCACTGATGAAACCCCTGCCCGCTCGGCGCAGAGCCCTGCACAGCCTCCGGCCTTCTCTGTGCCCGTCGGGCGGCCCCGGGCAAGGCCGCCGCTGTCCCCGCGACACCGGGTTCCCGCGGCTCCTCACCGCCCCCGTCGCCTCCGCCGCCTCGGAAGAGAATGTCTGAACTTGGTCCTGTTTTTTCCCGTGTTTTCACAAGGAAGTCCGGTCCCCGTTACCGATTTGTGCGTTCCGGGCAGCGCAAGGCTGGGCCCGTGGCTGTGTCTTCTGACTGTGGCGGTCTCCCCAGGAGGGATTCCCCCCCCCCCCGCCCGTGACCCGCTCTAAACGGCCACTTTGCATTCATCCGAGGACAGGGCCACCCTCCTTTCGGTGGGTCCTTAACACATCTGTGATGTAGTGGCTGTTCCTCATCTGTGAAATTTTCTCTAGAAATCGATTCCCTCGTGAGCTCACTGACTGCAAGGACACAAACTTTTCTTTATAGAAGTGACCCTATAGGGGTGCCCGGGTGGCTCCGTCGGTGAAGCGGCCGACTTCGGCTCAGGTCATGATCTCACGGTCCGTGGGTTCGAGCCCCGCGTCGGGCTCTGTGCCGAAGGCTCGGAGCCTGGAGCCTGCTTCGGATCCTGTGTCTCCCTCTCTCTCTCTGCCCCTCCCCTGCTCTCTCTCTCTCTCTCTGTCAAATTAAAAAAATTAAAACAAAATACAATAAAATAAAGAGGACAGCGGAGCCGGGAGGAAAAAGAGACCTGAGCAAGTGTGCGGGGATGTGTCCCACACCTCGTGCTGACACGGCCCGAGGACAAGAGCCCCGGGCGCAGCCAGACAGAGCTGGGCGGCACGTAGGCCCCTTGGAGCTTCTCAGACTTGGAAACCAGGGAGATGTGCGGGCCGCTGCACCTAAGGCCACGCGAGCCTGTCGTGTCCCTCCGCGTCGGGCTGTTTTGTTTTCTTCGGGTGCTCGCTCCGCCCTGGACTCTGGCGGCCCGGTCAGCGGCCCGGTGCCGCCCCTACTGAGCACCCTGGATGAACAGGGTGCTTGGAGCTTCCTGCCGCGCCCTCCCCTTGGCCCCTCCGTGGATGAGCTCCGCAGGGAAGCAGGGCCAGATTCCACCGGAGGGAGAGCTCTGACGTCAGGGACCGCGGCCCCAGGCCACGCGGTCCCAGATGGCAGCCGGCCTCTTACGCCTGCAGATCTTCAAGGAAAGACAAGCGGCCTCTGTCAGGGGCTGCGGGGCCGCCGACTCTTGCTCTGTGTGAAAGCGGGAACCAGGACGGGCCTTAGTTTCCAGTCCCAAGATCTGACCATTGATGGTTCAACCACAGTTAAAATTCAGAACGCCCCTCTGTAGTCATAGAAGGAGTGGGGGCGGGAGGGGGGGCTCTGGGAGGGCCGTATTCGCTGCTTCGGGACAGATGGACATTTCCAGATGGCTGGTGGCTCTCCTGGCTTCCTGACTGGGACTCCTGCCATCGAGCGGGGTGGGCGGGAGGGGCTTTCAGCCTTCTGTGAGGCTCCGGGAATCAGATAATTGGCCGCCCCCTCCCCATATGGCCGATTAGTCACTGGGACAATGACAGCCAGGGTGGGTTTTAGGACCAGGGCGCACAGGCAGCCTTCCACGCCCGTCCTCACCGAGGCCGCCTCTTTGGGAAGGTGAGTGCCCACCAGAGATTTTACCGAGCAGCTTCCGTTAGTCAGGGCTGTAAACCAGCAAGCCTGTTTCTCCCTCAGGCGAGGGTTCGACGCCCAGGGACCCGGCCCCTCCTGCCGCCTGCGTCACAGGGAGGCCTGCTCAGGGCTCCCAAGCTCGGGCAGAAAGAACGTGACACACAGGCTGAGTCGCTCCATTCCCAACCTCATTCCGCTGGTCTTCTACTCGAGGGCTTTAAAACAAAAATCCCATCTGTCACTGTTTGGGGTCTGGAAATGTCTGGTATTTTCCAGTTCTGCAAGACCTCGAATTCCTGGGCTTTTTCTTGCGTTTTATGCCGCTTGCAAATGGCTAAGATCTTCCCTACGTGGTTCTTTCTCTCGTGAGGTCCATTCGGCCCACAGGCAACAGCCACGCGCTACTGAGGGTCTGGGGCCCAAGCTCCTCCCTTGGAGCGACATGGGACGTTTGTTCTCTGGGCCTCCCTCCAAGTCAGCGGAGGCAGGACGTCGACCGAAAAAAACCGGGCGCCCTCCGGCGCCCTCCCGCTGACCTTGGACGTGTGGGGCGCGCTGTGTAGGACGGCGGGGTGCAAGCACGGGCCGGCGAGGGCTTCGGGGTCACGCAGCGGGACACAGCACAGGCGAGCGGGCTGGGTCCTACCTACAAGGGCTGTGCTGAGATGTCCCCCAGGCTGCCGGGCAGTGAGGCACAAGTGGGGGAACCCTGGCCCCTGTGAGGACTTTGCTCAGTTCTGGTGGAAAATGGTCTCATCCCTCCGTCTGGGCCGGGGGCGCCCTGGGGGTGGTTGACCCGCCTGCACCCAGGAGAGGGCTTTGCACCTGCAGACGCAGCCATTCTGGAGGGGCTGACCTCCTGGCAGGGTGACCACCATCCTGGTTTGTCCCGGACTCAGTTTCCCAGCAGGTAGGGTGCTCAGGGCTGAGACCAGGAGTCCCAGACAACCAGGACCAGCTCGAGTCTCACCCTTTGTGATGGGAGGTCACTGGGAGAGGACAGAGGCCTGAGGGCTGGGAGAGGCCTCTGGGGCCCAGGAGCCCCCAGTGCAGCCAGTCCTCCCGGTGTGGGGCCACGAGTGTCGCCCGCTGCTCTTCTCCCCGGCCGTCCGGAACTTCCCACGGTGTTGCTGCCAGGTCTGTGCCCCCGTTTCCAGGCAGTGCCCCCTCCCTGGGTCCTCTGAAGTGGGACGCTCGGGGCCTAAGGCACAGGTGCGGTCTGACCTGTGCAGACAGGAGCGTGGCTGTCTCCTCCTCAGTTCTAGATTCCATGCCTCCATTAATGCAGCCCTAAACATCATCCCGCTTCTGGAGAGCGACACTGGGCTCCACCCAGACCTGACGGAGCCTGAAATCGACCAGGTGGCCCCTTCCAAGCCCTTTTCTTGCAAATGGCTCTTAAGGCTTCAGATCCTTGGAAGGACGTGTGAACCCGGGCGAAGGGGAGGGAGGGACGGGAGCAAGTGGGTTTGGTGGACCGGGGCGACAGCACCGTGCTGGTTTCAGGGTCTGGGGCCCCTCGCAGCCCCCAGAGGTCAGCTTTATTTGGGGAGGGGGGCGACGTGCCTCGGGCCGGGAGGCTCCATGGTGGGTTTTGACGCCAAAGGTGTCTCCTCCTCTAGGCAGCCTGGTCTCTGCTCCCCCCCTCAGAGCACGCCCCCGGGGCAAGTGTGGGCAGCCGGCGATGCCAGGCAGAAGTGGCGCCCAGCACAACAGCCACGACCCTGCCCTGCTGCCAGAGGGGCGGGGGCACGGGGGAAGCTGTGGGGGTTGGGCCAGGGCTGCCTCAGTTTACAACAGTGACCTAGAATCCAAGGGGCTCCTCCTCTCAGCTTGTGAAACAGCAGAACAGAAACTGAGGCCGGACTCGGGCACGGCGGCCAGGCCAGGGAGGGCGGCCGGGAGGGGCAGGTGTGGGGGGTGGGGGTGGGGGTGGGGCGATACCAACGCCCCTGTTCACTGACCCCTTGGTCTATCGCTGACCCAAACCGTGGGCACCGGCCTTACTCCGGAGTCCTCAAATCCACCCCGTTATCCTCGGTCACATTAGAGAGAACTCAGACGGGTCAAGCGACTGGCCCAAGGTCACGCAGCCTGGACCTGACCGGGCCCAGGGAGACCCAGGTCTGCGTGGACACAGGGCCCTGTCACCTCACCAGTGACACAGAGACTTGCTTGTTCACGAGGGAGGCGGCTCCATTCTGGGACCCTGACCTTGGGAGGCCCAGACCCCAGCGCTCACAGATAGCACGTGTGTTGACAGCCGACCCGGGCAGGGAGCCCCACAGAGCCCCAGGCCAGGCCCCCAGCATGTGCTGGATTTGACGACAGGGCGGGGGGTGGGGGGGGGGAGGCTGGAGCCCAAGGGTCCCAGGGCCACTGGGTGCGATGATGGAAGGTCCGGGTCACCCGGCTGGAAGGGAGAAGGGCCTTCCTCCCCGAGGGACGGCACAGGGCAGACGAAACCAGAAATCGCATTGGAGCTGGAAGGGGTTCAGCAGCACGGAGAGCAGGCCGGGGAGGGGACACGTCAGGGGGTGGAAACCCAGGGGACAGGGGCGCCTGCCACCAAACTTACAGCTTCAGGCCCGTTCCCGCCGGTGTCCCCCGCCCGGCCTGGATCCGACGACCGCCCTCCCTCCTGCAGCCGGGACTTCCGGGTGCGCTGTCCTGACCTCGCGGGGTGGGGTCATTGCTCCCCGAGTCTTCAGGGGTCACTCCCGTCAAAGCTAGGCTTCCCAGGCAGGACCCCGTGCCCTGCCATGAGCACAGAGGTCACAGCCACAGTTGAGAATCCAAGGGACGTATGCACAGACCTCACAGGCCACTGCCCCCTTTCCCGGGGGACAGTCCAGCCCAGGGGACACGCCCGGCCCTGGCCCAGGCTCCAATCTGGCCCCGGCCCCCTGCTCTGGTGGCCTGGGCAGCCCTTCAGCGGCCCCCCAGCCGGTTACACCTTCCCGAAGCCCCTGCGGGTTCACGCACTCACATGCATATGTAATGCAAATAAATCCCTGTCATGCCATCAGGTTAATTGCACGAGCCCCTTCCTCTCCCAAATATCTTTGCATTCGTAGAAGTATTTTTAAAAAAATCCTATCGTGAGGGTTAAATTGTAGTGTAGGGCTAACGCATAGCTTGAAAAATAACAGCTTTGTCCTGACACTGAAGGTCAAGAGATAACAGCCTTGCTTTACTCTTGTAAATTATGCTTCCTACTCTTGTAAATCAGGCTTCACCAATGGAGGAGACAAAAGCTCAAAGGACAGAGCATCAGAGGCAAGGTCAAGGAGATCCACCGGTTGCAACTTGGCGGCAGAAAGTCTAAAATAATCACCTCATCCGGCAACTGTTTCTAACTCATCTGGCAACTGTTTCTCTGTTCTGTTCCCAGGTGATGATAAACCGGTGTGATCGGCCATAAGAACTCTGTACCCCGGCTGTTCGCGGCCGCACCCTGATCAAGAGTGTCGGTCCCGGTCGGTCGGCCTTGCCTCTCAGTGCAATAAACTTTGCTGTGACTGTCACTGGTGCCCGTAGCATTCTGTTGTGGATGCAACACTATCAAGTGCTGAAAGCATGAGAGCATTTATAAGTGACGCACGGCAAGGCTCAAATTAAATATTTGTAAAAATTACTTTTTTTTTTTAGCTCTTAGCCCATCGCTCAAACAGATTTTTTTAAAAAAATTTTTTAACGTTTATTTATTTTTGAGACAGAGAGAGACAGAGCATGAGCGGGGGAGGAGCAGAGAGAGAGGGAGACACAGATTCCGAAACGGGCTCCAGGCTCCGAGCCGTCAGCACAGAGCCCGACGCGGGGCTCGAACCCACGGACCGCGGGATCGTGACCCGAGCCGAAGTCGGCCGCTCCACAGACTGAGCCACCCAGGAGCCCCAATTAAACAGATTTTTTTTTAAAACAACACTTAAAAAGAATTTCTGGCTTGCCAGGCTAAAAATGTTTCTGTATTTAACAGTCTTAACGGGCCATAGTGACAGGGCCCTCAGGAGGTCACGGTTTTTCTCTCAAGATTTCGTTGTGTCTTTGAAACTACGACTTCCTGAAGGAAGATCAGTCCCAGGAGGACCCCATCTCTAGGGTGGGAGGTCGAGGCACGGCGAGGTCCTCAGCTCCGGGTTTACGGCTGCACGCGGGGGCACCGTCCTCGCTGCCGAGGGCTCAGTCCAGGAGAGGCCCGTCCTCCTCTGCTCTACCCGCACCCCCCCACCCCTCCACCCCGTTCAGGGCTGGGGCCGCAGTCCTGCACTGGCTCGCCCCTGAGCAGGCCCCCTCCGCGCTAAGCGGCGGTGAGGCAGGTGAACAGGGGCGGGCGTGACCAGCGGTCGGGGCAACGCAGGCCACGGCGACACCCGCGTGTGCTGAGCGAGGAAGCAAGTGTGCGTATTGAGAAGACGCGTGGTCGGCGAGAGCCGGCGGGGAGACGAGGCGTCGGCGTCTCCGAAGGGCACGAAGCACAGAGGGCCCCCCGGGGGAGCAGGGCGGGGACCCTGAGCCCGCGCTCCCTTGCCTGCGGGCCCCAGACCAGCCGTCCCTCCTGCCACCGTGTGTGGGGGGCCACGCCGGGCCAGCCGCTCCTTCGCTCCGACACCCTGTAGGCCTCGCGTCTGTGGCGCCCCCGAGGTGCTGGCCGTCGAGGTTTGACAGGTGACGCTTGCGACACCACCAGGCCCCTGGTACACCTGAGCGCAGTTTTCAGGACTTGAATCGCTGTCCCGGTCTTTGGTGGAGAAGGCGTGCTTGCTGGGGTGTAACAGGGAGGGTGGGCCCTTGGACTTGGATCCCAGGCCTAGGCATGGGATCCTGCTCCCTTGTCCCCCTGTCCCCCTGTCTGCTGTCTCCCTGTTCCCTGTGTCCTGTGTCCTGTCTCCCGTCTCCCTGTCCCCTTGTTCCCTTATCTCCCTGTCCCCTGTTTCCCTGTGTCCTGTCCTATAACCTCTCTGTCTCCCTGTCCCCTGTCCCCATCTCCCCATCCCCTGTCCCCCTGTCCCCTGTCTCCCTGTTACCCTGTGTGCTGTCCCCTGTCTCCCTGTCTCCCCATCCCCTGTCTCCTGTCTCCTGTCTCCCTGTCTCCCTATGCCCTGTTTCCCCGTCCCCTGCCCCCTGTCTCTCCATCCCCTGTCCCTCTGTCCCCTATCTCCCTGTCTCCTGTCCCCTGTCTCCCTATCTCCTGTCTCCCTGTCTCCCCATCCCCTGTCCCCCTGTCCTTCTGTCTCCCTGTCCCCCTATCTTCCTGTCTGTGTACCTCTCTCATTTCTCTATGGACAGGCACCCAGGTCCCGCCCAGGGGCCTTCACTCTTCATCACGTTGTTACCTTTGGGCCCGGGTGGTCCTGCCTTCCCAGGGGCTCCAGGGGAACCGGGAGTTCCCGCAAATTCCAAACACGCATGTATCATGGACAAAGGACGGCCACAAAATTCCACTTGAGATCTTTGCCCCAAGTAGGAAGGTCCACCCGGCCTCCGTTGCCCGCGGAACCACTGCCTGGTGTCACGGAGCAGCCACAGGATGGGACCAGACCGTCCCGTGGGGCCCGGGCCCGGGGCTGCCGCCGATTCCTGCCTCCGCTGACCTCTGCGTGGTGCGCCCAGGCCCGGGCCGCCCTCGGAGCCCTGCTGTCTAGCGAGGGGCCCGGAACATGGACACCTCCTCGGAGACTCTGACACACCGGTCCCCCGGGACACGGCCGGCCTCTCTTGCAGCGTGTCCCCGCAGGGCGAGGAGGTTCGGCTGAGCCCCAGCCCCCCGATGCCGTCGAGGGCGGGGTCATCAAGAGCCCCTCCACGTAGGATCTGATTCCATGTCCAGAGCAGGGTCCCCACCAAGTGCCCCTCAGCGTGCACCTAATCTCCCCGGGCTTGGGGCGCCCCCCCCCCCGATAGCCCCCTCGACGGGCTGTTGGCACGCATCTGCCTTCTATGCAGGCTGGCGCCCCACGCCAGGAGGGCCCCCACTCTGGGGAGAGGCGCCCGCACACGGCAGGTCCGCCCACACCACGGCCTGTCCCCAGTCCCCCCCCGGGCGACCGAGGCCCCGCTCTCCCCCTTCCTGGTGTGGGACTCAGGGAGGATGCTGGCCCCCGCGTGCCTCCGTTTCCTCATCTGAGGGAAACATAGAAGAACGTGGTGGCCTCAATTTTCGGGTGAGATCAGGGAGCTATGTGAGGGCCAGACCTCTGTCTTCCCGTGGCCTCGAAAGCCGGCCTTGGGTCAAGGACCAGGAAGCAGATATTCCGTAAAAAGACACTTGGTCTTTGGACAGTCAGGTGGGTGGGCGCCAACCCCTCAGGCGCAGGAGAAAGCTCGCGTGGAAGCCTTGACCCCCGTCCCCAAATGTCGCTGCTGGAGGCCCAGTGTAGACCAGAGGAGCCTTAATGGTCCCGTGAACGGTGGACCGACTCATCGTTGCCCCTTCTGGGCACACGCACCGTGCTCTCACCGCACAGGCAGCCGCAGAGGAGCAAACGGCAGCACGAGAACCGTGAGGAAGAGAAAATGCTTTCACGGCACCAGACTGCATCCAGCAGAACTCCACATATTAGCACACGTGTGCAGCCCAAGGCGTGCACTCCGGGGTCAACCGTACCCCAAACGTGAGCTCCTAAAACACTCCGGAGGCCAGATCCCTCGTAGGGGAATCGCGGGGCCCGACGGGCCTTCGGGTCGGCGTCCGACGCTGCTTCTGAGCAGGGGCCCCGGCCCCCCGGGCTCCGGCTAGAGACGGGCAGGGGACGTGCCCACCCCAGGGTCTGACGGGAGGAGGGGGGGGCTCGGTGACCCCGCCCGATCCGGGGGCACGTGCCTCTCTCTCCATCGACGCCTGCCTCTCCCTCGGGCCCCGCGTCCCCGGGCAGCCCCGGGCAGCCTCGGGGGACGGTCAGCCTGTCGGAGCCCTCCGGACCCGCCACTTCACCCCCTGCAGAGAAACGCAAAGTGCCCGGCAGGGCTCCGCTCCTGATCCCACTGTCAGGCCACCCGATGGCAGACTTCTGCCCGTGAGGTGACCTCGGGCCTGGGCAGGCTGCCGGGGACCACTGGAGGGTCAGCCTGAAACTGGGGCTTCCTGCCTCTCTTTCCTCTCCAACCCCCGGCCATGGGTGCCGGTCAGGTGCGAGGAGATGGCCTGGGAGCCCTCCAGACCAGGGGGAGCCCAGCTCCTCAGTGCTGCGTGTCCTCGGGCATGACATCAACCCCTCTGGGCTTCTGTCCTCGGGGGAGGATACATTAGATGACGCAAACGTTTAAAACCTGAGTAGCATCCACGGTGTTGAGAATGAGCTTCATAAACACTGGGGACTTTCAATAAATAATGACAGTAGATATTTATAAGAAATTGGGGGCAAATTAAGCGTCCCGTGATACTCTAGTCAAGAGCCACATGCGCCTCTGGCCTCACTTGTTCCAGACCTTTCCCCAGGGTCACGCAGGGGAAACTGTCCCCGTCCTTCCTCTCCCGGGCTCGGCTAGTGAAGGCAGCAGCTTCTGGAAGTTCCCGCCCGGTGAGAGAGTGCCTCGTCCAGAGCCTCCCACGGGTCGGGATCGGGGCGGTGCAACCGCTGGGGACAGCCGCTGGCCGGGGAAAGGTGATCTGGAGCCTGTGATGGTCCCTCCCTTTCCCTGCCACCTCAGCGACCCAGTGGGGCTCACCTGTCCCCAGAGCCTCCAAGTCCCCCAGGGCCGGCGCCAGCGGCAGGAATCTGACCTGGGCGGCCCTCCCCGCTCTGCCTTCACTCGCAGCGCCCGTGTGGGACCCGACGGTCGCCCCCACACGGGGACCCCGAGGCCCGGAGGGGAAGCCTCCCGGGGCTTGGGCCCAGCCGGTCGGGCTCCAGAGAAGCTCCCGTTCCCTCCGGTCCGGCTGTATCTATTTCTGTGCCCGGCAGCCTCCTCGTCTGGAAAATGAGGCTGAAAACGTGCTTAGCGAGGGCTGGCACGCAGCCCGCGGCCGGCGAGCGGAGGCCGGTGTCGGGCCTGCGCGGCTGGGTCTGACTCACCCGGACAGGTGTCGGCCGTCCAGGCCACAGTGCACGGGAGGGCGACGATGGCCAGGACGGCAGGTCCCGAGGCCACGGCGGCTCTGCCCCGCTCCGTGGCTCCCGTCTGTGCCGCTCAAGGCGCTCCCTGGCTCTCTGAGGCCGCGGCTGCCCACCTTAACCTCCGGGTCTGATTCTCACGTCAGTGACCGCTTCCTCCCGAGGCCTGTGGCGTCAGCCTCACAGGCCCTAGGCCTCACAGCCGAGTTAATGAGCATCCTGGGTAAGGGCCCTCATTTCCCCTTGGCTGGGACGCTCTTCCCAGCGAAGACCCCACGGCCCTGGGGGAAGGGCAGCCTGCCTGCTTGTGTCGTTAGGGAAAGCCCTGGCCGCCCTCTCTCATTCCCCGGCTCGGTGGGACAATGATCCGAGGCCGCCCCAGGTCGGCAAGGTTTGCACAACCAATCATTTGCACACAGTGGGAAGGGGGGGGGGGGTGGGCGGCCCGGCCAGGGATGTCACCAAGAGCCAGTCTAGCTGGCCCTGCACGGAGGACAGGCTCTGGACCACCAAGCAGCGTCTTCGGGCTCGGGGAAGCGGGGGAGGGGGAGGGGGAGGAGGATCCCACCCAGTTGCCCCGGCCACTTGTCACCTGCCCCGGGGAGGGGCGTCTCTGAGACAGAGCCAGAAGTCCCAACCCCACCCGCCCGATAGCCCCTGCCCCAGTGTGTCACTGGAGTCGCGACCCCCATCGTAAGACAGTCATGATGCTTTAAACTTCCTGAGTCAGCAAATGTAGCAAGAATTATTCATAGGCCCCTTAACGAGAGTTATTAAAACGTACCTGTTACCTACAGAATAAGGTTTATAAATCAAGCTTAAAAGCCTAAGGAATCACTGGGCTTTGGAAGTCACCATTGTAACAGACTGACCAGACTCATTTGAATTTATTTTAAAGACAGTGACACACTGAGAAGTCCTTTCTGTGCAAGAAACCAGACGAAACCTAGCCGAGAGGCCCCGCAGAGAGGAAATGAGTCCATATGGCAAGGCTCAGGCCCGGGTATGCTACTACGACTTTGAGGGCATCTCTTGTTGTGGATGGGGAAACTGAGGCACAGAGAAGGAAAGGGGCTGCCTGGGGGTGGGGGCCACCCAGGTTGTCACTGGTGGGCCAGGATTAGAACCCGGCTCCCCTTTGTCCCTGGAATGCTCTCGTCCCCACCCTCTGCCTCCCTCTGTCCTCCTCCCTCGGTCCCGAGCCTCCCGCCCCTGCCCTCTGGCTCCTGGCTGTGAGACGCTTAGAAACCTGGGCTCGGGCTCCAGGCTCAGGGCTCCAATCGTTCCTGCCCAACCCTCACCTGTGACAGCACCTGGGCAGGAATCCGACATCCCCACCCGCCCTCGGGAGGCTCCCAGCCAGAGTGGAAAGACCACTCAGTGGCAAGCCAACGACCCACTGAGGCACGAGGATCAAAGACAGAAGTCCTGAAGTCCTGTCGTGGCTTCCTTGCCTTGGGCTCCCCCTGCTCCAGAACTTTCCAGAAGCCTGTCACTGTTGGTCCCCGCCGAGCGTTTCCTGGGCCGGTGCACCAGGACTTGGCTCCCCCTTGTGTTGGCCTCACAAGCAAGACAGAAGAGGGATGTTTAGTGAGCACCTACTAAGTGCCAGGGCTGCTCTGTGCCCTGTGACACCGTGGTGACAAAGCGGACAGGCCAGTACACTCTTGGGAAGGCAGCAAACGAAGAAGCAGACAGACAAATACACAGTGTGGCCCCAAGAGGCCTCCAGCCGACAGCCAGTGAGCACCGGAGGCCCTCAGCCCAACGGTACTCAAGAGATCTTGCCAACGATGTGTCTGAGCTCCGCGGATCACTCCGCGGTCAGGTCTCTGGATGAGACCTTGGCCGAGGCCGGCACCGCGCCTGCCATTTTGGGGAGGCCCCGAAGTGAGGGCCCGCGTGAGCTGCGTCCAGACGCCTGACCGCAAGAATGTGAGCCGACGCACACGTGCTGTGTCGCGTCTCTTAGTTCGGGGTAGTTTCTTCCGTAGCGAGAAATAATACGGAAAGTGGTGTTTTCCTGCCTCAGGCACAAAAACAGACCCCAGCGACGGGATAGGCTGGTGGGTATAGGACGCCGACTCGCGTGTGCTCCCAGTGCGTGGCCGGTGAGGGGAGGGCCCCTGTCAGCTACAGTCCTTGTCACCCTTTTGGGGGCAAATCCTTGGACTGCTCTCCTCTCTTCTGTTGAAACCGACCGCGTGATGAAGTTCGTTTGTGAGATTTTTAGATCAGACCGGGTGACTACTTTGGAAGGCTCCAGACAGATTGTGCTGGGTTAGAGGTATCCAAATCTTGGGCGACATCCACGTGCGCTGTTTTATAGCTTAAATCTAGCATCTGTCATCTCCGTGACATACTTCTATTTCGTCCGCGTATCTGAGCTGCACGTCACTTTGTGCATACACACCTCTGACCTCATGCAGAGTGAGTTCTTGGATCCCGCTGGTCAGTTTTCAGCGTGGGAGTTCGTCGCGGGTGTTGGCTCAGCCCGCTTTGCGCGGCGAGGGGTGCCACGGGGGTGGAGGCGGGGAGGGTTGGGTGGGGGCCAGGACGGGAGGGGGGGCCCCACCTGCAGGAGTCCGTGTGGGTGGGACGGACACGGCTGTACCTGCAGGGGTCCCGAGCCCCTGCCAATCACAAGGCTGCGGGGCTCTAGCTGCTCCCCTCCCCCGCCCCCGGTGGCCTTCGGGTTGGGAGTCTAGGCGTGTGCTCCCTTCGGCAGCGCATATCCTAGAAGGTCTAGGTCTTGTATCTCTAGGAAGTTGTGCAGGTGATTTCAACGGACAGGCGGCTTAGGGAGCCGCCGGTGAGCAGACGTCAGTGGGCGTCACCAGAAGGACCCACGTTATCCCCGCACACGGCGATGGCTGCCTTACGAGCGTGCTCCCCGCTCAGGGGCTTAGCAGGGGCCCCTTCTCCGTGGAGGAGGAACCAGAGACCCTCCCTGGCTTTCCTGCTCCGGGACGGGGCCATTTCCTTTCATGACCGTGAGCAGTCCCCTCCCCCAGGGCCCAAAGCGATTTGTGAAGTCGACCTCCTGTCCCCTCGGCCCCTTCTCCATTCAAAGACACAGCCAGCCCGTCTCAGGCTCTGAGGGACCTCCGGTCACAGAGCGGCGGTGACCCTCACGCGTCTCGTGTCTTACGGAGGGGCCGACAGGGGCTCTGAGTGCTGGGTATTGGCAGAATCTGGGCCTGGGTCCCGGAGCCAGCTGTCCTCACTGCGTTCTTCTGGCCAGGCCACAGCTGTGTCCCTGGGTGCACAGGTGTGCCCACACCTGCATGCGCACGTGGTACTGGGGGTCTCGTCCCAGAGCCGGCGTCCCCCTGGGGTCCCGGCCTGCTCGCTTCCTGCCCTTCTCGGCAAGCCCTGCGGACTCCACGCTGGAAATATCCAGACTGCGATCCTCGGTGCGTCCCCTGCACGGCCACCTCTCACCTGGGTGACGACCGACGCTGGCTCTGTCCTAACACGGGGCCCGGAGCCGGCCAAACACGGGTCCTGCCGCGTCCCACATCTGGCACACACCACACACACGGGCACACGTTTTCTCTCTCGCTTTGTGCCGCTTTCTTTATGCTTCTAAAAAAGTACACTTTTATCCCTTATGCGTTGTACTTCTCCTGAGCACTTATCCCTCTCGACAGGCTTCGTGCCTGTGTCTGCTCACGTCCGTCGCCACTGGGACGAGAGCTCTGTGCAGACGGGACTCTTCCGCGGTCCCCAGAGCCTGGCACACGGCACGCGGCCAACGAACTCCCTGAACGAACGAACGAACGAGTGGATGAACCAGCTTCCCGCCTGTTGGATGTCATCCGGCGACCTGTGCCCTCGGCGCGCACGCCCGGCCTGTCCCCTCTGCCTCCCGAGTCACCGCGGCGGCCCTCAGACCCGTCCGGCTCTGAGGGGGCCCCACCCTGCGTGGTCATCGCCTGAGCCGAGCATCTGGAGCCTTCGTCATCCACATCCGGGTTCTGAGCAAAGCGCGGCTGCTCACGCGGGGGACGGCTGAGCTGCGCCCGGCGTGTCCCTCAGTGTTTCTCGGTGTTGGCGCTGATCCTCAGCCCCTGGGGGTCCTGGTCCCCGCCGGCCCTCTCCAGACCTCATCCGTTCCCCGTGACACCCTCCAGCACGGTCACCGGCGACCAGCCTGGCCACCGCCCTTCCGCCTGTGACTTCTTCCCTCGGGAATAACCTGCCTGCGAGAGGCCACAGGGAGCAGACGACGACCCGGACAAATGCTCCGCCCTGGAGACAGGAGCCTCCTGTCCTGGGATGACAGTCCGGGCTGCACGCCTGCCTTCAGTGACGCCGAGGTTTTGCGAGAGGGGTGCCCCGCTCTCAGGGGCCGAGTCCGTCGAGCTCAGGATGGCCTAGGCCAGGGGGCGTTGAGCCTGGGGGCGCAGCAGGGCCCCCTGAGGCCTGGAGTCTGATTCAGCAGGTCGGCAGCGGGGCCCGAGAATCTGCTTCTGTGCCAAAGGACCACACTTTGAGAAACACCAGTCCAGGCTTTGGTGCAGCAGCTAACCACCCCGGACGTCACTGGCTTGAAGCAACCAACATGTGTCTCCGGCTCTGTTGCAAATTCATCTCAGGTGGGCTGGGGACCCCCTCCAGGTCCGCCGGGGACGCGGCACTCCCGAGAAGGAGGCCGGCGACAAGAGGGAGCCCCTGCTGCAGACTGGGAGAGCCAGGGTCGAAGCTGGAGCTCGCGGTCAGTGGCCCGGCGAGCCCCACGCCCCGAGCAGCTCCAAGGGGCCGAGAAGTGGGGTCCGGAGGTGCAGCTGGGCAGCAGGGTGGGGAGGGAGCCCCAGGGACATGCGTCAGGGCCCAGGATGAGCCCGGACACCCAGGCGCGGCCACAGCGTCCCCCGGGTTGGCGCCTGGCCACATCCTGACAGCCCCCAGGGAACGGCTCCGTCCTTGACGGGCCCACGGCTGTGTCTTCTGGGGGAGGCGCCCCCTTGGCCGCCAATGGCCTCCTTCCGCTCTCCGCGGCCACCGGGAGGGGCTCGGTGCAGGGGACGGCCCAGTCGCCCTTAAGAAGACAGCCATTCACGTCTGTTTATGGTGGAAACAGCAAACTTGATTTATTGAAAAATTCTTACAGGGACTCATTCACCGCACAGGTTTAAAATATCGTCATGATGGGGCGCCTGGGTGGCTCAGTCGGTTAAGCGTCCGACTTCGGCTCAGGTCACGATCTCGCAGTCCATGAGTTCGAGCCCCGCGTCGGGCTCTGGGCTGACGGCTCAGAGCCTGGAGCCTGTTTCAGATTCTGTGTCTCCCTCTCTCTCTGCCCCTCCCCCATTCATGCTCTGTCTCTCTCTGTCTCAAAAATAAACGTTAAAAAAATTTTTTTTTAAATAAAAATAAAATATCGTAGGACGCCCTTCCTTGGACGTCACAGTTAAACTTAGGATCGTGTCTGTGGGGCTTTAAGGCGTCATCTGACATTGTATTGTAAAGGGCCCAACGTCCCAGAACCTTTTCTGTGGGTTTTCCGATGATCGTGTTTTCCCTTTCCATCAACAAGTGACCAGTTATACTGACAAGGAGAAATAAGAATCACGCCAGGAGAATTTCTGCAAATATAAGAAGTAAGTTTTATTGCAATATACCGCAGCAAAGTGGTCGGGGGAGAAGGGGACACATCTGGCTTCAGTACAAATGACGACAGCTTTGAAGGGACCACGAAGATGGGGAGGACAGACTAAGAGCAGACTCGGGAGGGGTGAGGAATCAAAACGGAATCACATGACCTAGACAACCCCCGCAGGGCACCGCTCGGCAGTCCTCGCGTATGGCTTTGCTTTGGAAGAGACAAATGTGAGAGTCATTGGCGCAGGCCGGCATCCCAGGCGCGAGAGGACCTCGAAGCCAGGCTTTTCTTTGGCAACAGCGAGACTCCGTTTCCGCGGGAGTTCGGGAAATCCCAGTGGGTGATTTCGTCTCGCCCGGGGTCGGAGGGCTCTCTGCTGTGGTCTCCCTGGCGGGGCGGGGTGGGCAGGGACAGCACCGGACCGGTCGCCTCTCCCCGCGAGGGGGCTGAGCAGGGCCCGGGGGCCCCACCCGCTTCCCCCAGCACGGAGGGAAAGGGCATGGCACGAGGGCAGCTTTTCACAGTAAAGGGACAGCCAATCCTCGCCGGTCCATCGGGTCCCCCGCCCACAGTAGGCAGCCCCCGGCCCTCGCTCGTGGGAAGAGGGCACGGTGCCCGGACAGAGCCCCGCCAGCCCCGAGCTCCAGTGCGGCCGAGACCTGCGCCCAGGATGCTTGCAGATGGGAATCCAAATCGCTCGTGTGGGAAGGAGGCCCTGAGGCAGCCCTGCAGAGACCCGCAGAACTCACGGCCCTCCTCCCTGTCCGCTGAGGGCCCCCCGGGCCACCCCTTAGCTTCAATTCAGTTCTTAGCACAGACACAGAAATTAGCACCAAACGTTCGGCAACCAGATACAACCTGCTATCGTCACGACACAGACAGTGCGGGAAGCAGCTTTTATTTGTGTGTGTGTGTGTGTGTTTTCAAATCACAGAACCACAGCCTAATACCGGAAACGGGCCTCGCCGCGACCTGGGGGCGCAGAAGCGCGTGGGCCCAGCGGGCAGGAGGGTGGCGTGCGTCTACCTTAACGTCCTTGGCGGAGACCCACGCCGTGGAGGCGAAGACGGGGACCACGCAAGGCGGGAGGGTGAGGCACGGCCAGGTACCCCCGCGTCGCCTTTCAAGGAGACCTTGGAACAGATAGCACCACAAAGGACAAGTTAAAAGTGAGCACCAATTATCACGTGAGGACCATCTACAGAAAGTGTGGGTTCCCTGCCCCGGACGCTCTCCCGTCAGGCTCTGCGGGAAGAAGAATGGAGAAAGGAAGCAATTAAAATTAATTTATGCCTGCGTTTTAACCTAAGTGCATGAAGGAAAGGCAAAGCGTGGAGTTCTCTCTCTTTTTTCTTTTTTTCCTCTCCATTAAAAAAGAAAAAAACCTCCAGAGCTCATCAAAAAATTGTCTGAAGAGGGCCACGGACGCCTGCTGGTCGAACGGCAGCATGACCTCCCGCCCTGGGCAATATTCCACTTTATTGCACGTTCCTGGCCAGGGTGGGGACGGGGGCTCCTCAGGTCTCGCCGGGATTGGACCGCCCACCCCTTGTCCCCACTCTCCAGCGGGGCTGAAGCTGGGTTTCCGTGCGTGATCGAAAGTCAGGGACACTGCACGTTTATGACAATACAATACAAATATTTACTTAAAACTCACAAAAACGGAAGCACCTTGAATCCATCGGAAAGGCACGTGCGGAACGACATTTCGCCCGCGAATGGATCGTGTAGTTGAGAACAGACGCTCTGGCAAGGTGGGGATGACCCTTACAAGGCTCACCTCAGAACACGTTTTGAAGGGGAAATACACATCTTCAAGTTGAATTTAAAAAACAACAACAACAACAACAACAAAAGGGGTCTCCGAATAGTGCAGCCCCCACCCCCGCTCCGTGGCAAGAAGTGTGGCCCCCTTCCCGTCCCCGTGGCGTGGTGGCGACGGAAGGGCGCTGAGACAGCGGGGTGCCGGTGGCGGTGGGCCGTCTAGGTCATGTGATTCGGCTCCGGGGTGGGGACTCAGCTCTCTTCCTTTGCTCTGTGGGTCTGGGGTCCGGCTCGGCGTGGAGCCGGGCGCAGACGAGGTCGGGGGAGGGACGAGGGGCCTTCACTGTCCAGGACGCCCGCAGACGGCGCGCTGAGGTCACGAGGTTGCTCTCGGGGGTCGGGCTCGCGGCTCCTAGCCCAGGAAGCAAGCTGGCCCCACTTCAAATCCGAATTTCTGTGACGCTTCGCCGAAGTCATTGAACATGATGTCCACGATGGGCACCTGCTCCACCTTGGGGGTGTCGATCTCCAGCACGGTCTTCTGATACCCTTTCTTCGTCTGGGAGGCACAAGAGAGGCGCGTGTCAGCGAGAGGGGGCCGGGGGCACCTCTCACGCTTGAGCCCCACCCGCCACACCCGCCCCGGCTCCCGGGCTCCCACGCACGCGCACGAGCGGCCACGGACAGGGCCCGGCTTCTGCCACGTCTTCAGGCAGGCGGAGGGAAGGAAGGTTCCGGACCAGGGCAGGCAGCGCCCCGCCTCCCCCCACCCCCCCCCCCCGCCCGGCCATTTAATCCGGGCCACGGTCCCGGACCCACGCCCCCCCTCCCCCCACCACCCGCCAGCTGGGACACCCCAAGGCAGCCCCCGCTCCAGGACCAGCTACAGAAAACACAGCTCTACTGGAATACGCCGATCTGGGCTCCACGTTCAAAACGCAGAATTCTAAGAACAGCGGATCGTGGGCCCTGCCCTTGGCAATGACCCCCCAGAAGTGAGAGGAGGCCACACCCACAGGTGCGAGAAGAAGCGGGGAGCTCTATGCCGTCACCTCCCCCGGCCAGGCCGGCACCCACGGCCGTCCACCTAGGCTCTGTGTCTCTGGGCCTCCGCCCTCACCGTCGGCCCCCCTGAGCACCAGGGAGTCAGATTCAACAGCTTCCTGGCCCTCGCTGGGCCGCTGGGAGGTGGGGCTGCCACGGGGCCCGTGCCACCTCGGCTACGGGCGGCCCGTGCCTTTCCACGCCGGCGGGGCAGTGCCACGGGAGGGCCGGCGAACGGCCTCTCCTCCCCACCCAAGGGACGGCAGCGTTTGCCGAGCTGACAGGGTGATCTCTCCTGGATTTACGGGGCCCCACGGCTGCAATTATCGGCGCACTTACGGAGGGCATGTTTAAGCAGGCCTCGAGCCCGCAGCCGCCCCGCCACCCCGTTATTCCTGAGGCACAAATAACCGTTACGGGCTGGCGATGGCCCCCGAGGGTGCACGGAGCTTCACGAACGACGGGATTTATGCGGCACGCTTCCTCGGGCCCCCTGCCAGGTGATCCGTGTCTGTGCACGGGGCTGGGCCCGCTCAGCGGCCCCTCAGTCCGGCCACACGGCCACAGAGCGTCTGCGGGCACCCCAGTTTTTGGTCCCTCGATGCCCCATGAATCCAGCTGGCCTCCGGGGGCCGAGGGCCGAGGCCGGCCTCTCTTCCACCAGGAGGTGCGTGGGGGGCAGCGGGGCCCCCTGAACAGTTACGTGGGAGGGGCGTGACCTGGCAAATCGTGCTGAACTTTTTGGGGGTCTGGGGTTTGCTGAGCACAGCTCCCCAGGAGCACCACCCCCCCCCGTGCCCCACCTCCACGTTCCACCGGCCCTGCCCTCCGCCCACACTCCGGCTCTGGCCTGCCTGCGTGGCCCACTCTCTCCATCCGCAGGGCTCTCTCCTTGGAGACCTCGTCTCTCCACAGAGATGGGGTCTTTTCTTTCCAGAGTAAACCCGTCTGAGGGGGGAGCTGCCGCTCTTCCCGGCCCAGCGTCCGGTCTGGATGTCCCACCCTCTCGGGTCCTGCCACGGCAGCCAGAGATGCCCGAGGACCGTCGCGGAGCTCAGAAACGGCCACCGTGAGGACGGGGCACGATCTCCTCTCTCCGGCAGATCGGGGCAGCCGACCGACGTGCGCGCTGTTTTCTAAGGGGCGGCACCGTGGCTGGGATTGCAACGGCGCTGGGTCTCGGGCTCCGGGCCAGCGGCGCTGGCTTCCACGGACCCCACGGTAGAGGAGGAGCCGGGGCAAAAGGTGGAGCCATGGGGGCTCCCCTCAAATCTTCGCCCTTCCGTACGGCGGCAGCCCTCGCGGGGAGAAGAGGCACGTGGCAACGTCCGGAGCCGCTTTCAGTTCCGACAAGTAGGCGGGGGCCCGGCAGCTGGCGGGCTGAGGCCAGAGGCGCCGCTCAACATCCGACAATGCGCAGGGCGCCCCCGCCCCAACCCCACGCACCCAAAGACTCATCTGGCCCCAGGTCTCCTCCGTACGACGTAAGGGGCAGAAGCAGGAAGGAGCGGTGGAAACTAGGGGCAAGGAGATTTTAGCTCAATTCCTACAAGAGCTTCCTAAGGCTGAGACCTTGCCACCACGGCCTGAGAGCTGCCTCGGGTGGTAGCGAGCTCCCTGTCAACGGAGGTATTCAAGGTGCAGCTGTGCCAGACGCGGACTACGGTGGGAAGGGGGTGGGAATTAGGAGACTCCATTCTGTCACATCCTACGGGCCTTGGGCAGGTCACTGGGGCCCTCCCGGCCTCAGAATTTGCTTCTGCAAAGTAAAGGGAAGGCCCCAGTCAGCGGTTCTTACCCGGAAGCGGGAGCCATCCTAGTGGCGTTTGGGGCGTGGAGGCTCGTGGTGACCGGCTGCCCACATGCCGCCGGCACACCCACGCCACCAGAGGACACGGCCAGACAAGGAAGGCCTTTGGCTCTGGGGTTAAGGAGCCGGGAGCTCGACCTTGTGCCAGGACGCGGGCAGACCCAGGCACGCGGGCTCCCGGTTACACAGCATCGCGGGGAACTCCTGGCGGCTCCCGGCTTTGCTGTTGCAACGAGTCGGGGAAGGAGCGTCTACAGAAAGAGACGCGGGGGCACCTGGATCTTTCCGGAAAGCTCTCTGGAGCCTGTCTGAGCTGGAGCGGGGAGCCAGGCGGCCCGCACTGTAGCCGCTGAGGGTCCTGGGCCACGAGGTGCATTTTCCAGCATCCCCCCCCCCCCCCCGTCGCCCCTGCAGGGACGGCCCCCCGCTTCTGGAGGACCAGTCTGCTCTCCTCACCGGATGGCCTGTGCTGGCCCCAGCGGACTGTTTCCCTCTCTGCCATGGAAGCCAGGATGCTCCAGAATGCTCCGAGCCACATTCAAGCCCCTTCCCCAAGGACTTTCTGCTCTAGGAGACACTTCTCTGCGCTTCACGTCTCTGCCTCTACTGCCTTCAACTAGCGGGCCTCTGTTGTCAAGAACAGTCACAGGAACCGAGGGTTCTTCTGGGGCTCACGGCGGGCTGAACACAATCCCGAGCGCTTCTTAGGCAAGATTAGAAGTGCTCCTGGAGCCACCCTCTGAAGTAGATGCTATTACTGTCTCTACTCGCGGGAGGCGGGGAGGCAGGGATAATTTTACCTGCCGCCTCACGACCTTCTCACAGCAGCTCCCGTGTGTCAGGAGCGTGAACAGATGCCAGGAGGTTAAGGCCCCCCTCCCGCCCCCCCCACCGATGCGTCTGGACCCCTCCCCAGGGGACTGGACTCCTCTGCTCTTAAGCAGGGACGAGTCCCGCACATTCCCCGGCCAGACCGCAGGACTGACCCGCACAAATCCCAGGGCACGGGGCCGCAGGGGGCAGGGGCAGAGTGCCTGGGGGAGCCCGCCCCTCTGGGCATCCTGGCCTCACACTCGGCCCCCGTTCCCTCCCCTGTAATCCCCACAGTGGCCCCGGGGGGTGGGTGAGAAAAGGACCAGAGGGCCCCCTGGGGGCCGGAGGGGGCGGTCCCGGCCAGGGCACCAGCCAGGGGCGGAGGCAAGCTCCGAGCCTGGGTCCCGCTCTCGGTGAACACCGGGCACCTCTGCCCGCTCACCTTCCCTCTGGGCCCAGGCGGCACCGCAGAGCCGTCCCCGACACTCTGGCCTGGCCCAGAGGGCGCCAGCCACCCTCAGCGGACCGGTCCCAGGCACGCCGGGACGGGATGGGGCGGGAGCGTGCAGCTGCGGGGACGGGCACAGAGGCGAGAGCACGGGCTTGTCACATGCACCTGGTGGCAGCTCAGTGCAGGGGGACGCCCTCCCCGGCCCGGGTCACACTGTGACCAGCTCTCACAAAAGCCCTCGCTGCTCCGTTCAAAGAGCAGGTTGGGCGGCGGAGGTGGGGGGCGGGGCAACTGGTGGAACCACTGGAAGAACCGGAAATCACAGATGGTTTGCTCCACCCAGAAATCTTCCGGAAGGGCCCTGTCTGGGGCTGGCGCCAGGGATGGCCACCAGGTGACCGGCACGGCGCCTTCCGGAGAAGGACATCATGCCTGCAGGGAGGCCCTGCGGAGGGCCGGCCCTGGTCGTGGAGCGGGGGTGCAGCCCAAACTACCTGGCCCCGCGGGAGCCGGCCTGGGCACCTCGGGCAGGTCCCTGAAGAGCAGGGGCCAGGAGGGGACAGCAAGACTCAGAGCAACGCTTCCTGGCGGCCCCTGCCTCCAGCCTCTCAAAGGCCCCGGGAGGGGCACGCCCGAGGATCTCAGCAGGACCGGGCCCCCAGTGCGCGGCTGCACCTTAAACGTCTCCCGGGACACGAGGACACAGCTCAGACCTGCGGGCTGCCCAGGGCTGCCCCTCCCCTGGGCACCCAGGCCTCGCTCTGGGGGGGGGGGGGCGGCACAGGCGGGCGTGCAGAGAAAGGCAACTGTTCTGGGGCCCGGGGCCCAAAGAGCGGGGCACAACTCCAGCCCTGACTGGCCGTGCGGCCTGAGCAAGCCTCCCGTCAAGCCTGCAGGCAGAGCGGCCCTTTCTGGCGGGCGGCACGGGGCCCGGGCCTGACCCTGCACCCACAGAGCACAGCCCGGCACTTGGGAGCAGACCCAGCCTGGGTCCCGGCCGTTCCCAGGAAAGCCCTGTCCAAGAAGAGAGCCTCTAATTCCCAGCCGCGCTGACAGGGGCTCCTTGTCACACGTGGATGGGGCCACGGACCCGGCTCCCCGGCCTCCCGTGTCAGGGCTCAGCTTTCCCGGGCCGGGCGCCCTCGCCGCCCCCTGCACGCCGCGCAGGGCCGGCCCCGGAGGCGCCCGGTGACCGACCTGGCGCGGACTGAAGGACGAACACCGGAGGCCTGGAGGGTGACACCCCGCCCCCCGGGCCAGCCACGTGTGACACTCACAGCACAGCCGTCCACCAGGGCGCGGATGTAGGGGCTGTTGTCGTAGGACATCTCCTCGTCGTTGGAGCCCAGGAAGCGCATGGCCTTGTCGTAGCTGCCCGTGGCCGCGTCCTGCCAGGCGACCGACTGGTAGCAGTTGTAGGTGATGTTCTGGTTGGCGGAGGCACTCAGGAGGCGCAGGAAGGTCATCTGCACCACACCCACGGGGTTGCCCTCGGCGTCCACGTAGGAGAGCTGGGGGGGAGACAGGGAGGGCGCTCAGCAGCGGGGGGACACGGCCTGCTGCACGGCCCGCCTCTGTCCACGTGCCGTCTCCTCCAGAGTGAGAGCCACGCCAAGGGCAGCGCCCCGGAAACGTGCCACACTCCCGGCCCCCCGCCCCCCGAGGCCAGGGCGCACCGGCTCCCGGGGGGCTCCCTGGAGCAGAGCTCGACGCGTATCATTTCTTCCAGACACCCACACAGCCCTCCCACTCCTCCTGGCCTGGCGGGTCCCTACTCCTCCAGGGCTCAGTTCGTGTTCCTTCTCCTCCAGGAAGCCTGCCCAGGTCAGGTGCCCTTCCCCACCTTAGCCTAGCTCGCTGTCTCTTTTCCCTACTGGGCTGGAAGGCCCTCCATGCCAGCGCTGGACCCCGTGTCACAGGCTCCTGGTGCGTGGCCGCAGCCCGCCCCGGACTGAGAGCACCCTGAGGGCAGAGACATGGCTCACAGTCCTGTCACTGTGCCTGGGGACCGGCCAAAGGAAGGTGCTCACGAGATCATGGTAATAAATGAAAACCTTTTGCTGGGCACCTATCACGTACTAGGCCCTGGCCACGGAGCCGTGAGAACTGCAGATAGAGAGAGCAGGGGGCCTCAGGGCAACTTGGGCCAGCGGGGAGCGAGGCACGGGGTGCTCGAGGGCTAGGGCGACCGGGCGTCCTCCTGGAGGCACAGGGGAGCCACAGGATGCCACTGGGGAAAGGCCATCTCCACCTCTCCCGGGGCTCAGAATCCAGGGGAAAGCAGAGCATGCCTTCCTGCAGCCTGGGGCGGGGCTCAGTGTTGCCCACACTTCGAGGGGGCAGTCGGGGCACCCTGGGGACGTGAGCCTCCCAAGAAGACCCTCTCTGTGACAGCAAGCCCCGGGCACGGCAACAGGGAAAGACAACGTGTCAGCTCTGAGGGACTCTCTCTCTCCAGCGTCACCAGCTGGTTACCCCAAACAGGGCTACCGGGCTCGGCGGGGCAGGCACGGGGCGTCCCGAGAGGCGAGCCTCGGTTTCCGCATCCCGAGCAGATTCCAGCTTTCTGAACAGCAGGACGCGGCCAGGGGACGTGGGCGTCGCCCCGACCCTCCCCCCCCACCCCCGACGATCCTCGTCCCGCTCCAGCCAGGCATCGGGGTCTGAGGCTGGCCCCCCGACCCCTCCCCGCCGGCACGCTGATGCCCCACGGCTGTTCCACTGCAGGCCCATCCCGCAGCCGGCCCCGGAAGAGCCGGCTGAACACGCGAAGGGGAATGAGGCCCACTCGCTTATATCCACACACATATAACCAGCGAGCGCGGAGGCGGGGGGCCTGGCCGGCGATCCGGCCCCTTGCCGCCAGCTCCGGCTTTGCACGCGGTGACCGGACGCCTCACGGTCGGACCCTGAGGAGGAAGACCGAATACCAACCGGCAGTCCGGGCCATCAGGCGCTCCTTCTGGGAGGAAGCTTGACTGACTGGAGGAAGCAGACATGCACAGGGACAGGCCAGCGAGCAGCGCGGGGCACAGAAGGACCCAAAGCCCCCAGGGCTGAGCGGGGCGGCGGGTCGGCCGAATCCCGCCGCGAGTCCCCCCCGCCCAGTGGGAAAGGGGCTCCTCGGGGTTATCGCCACGGGCTGGGTCCCGGGCAGCCCGTCCAGAGGGAGAAGCTATTCCTTTAGGAAGGGCCCCGCTTCTACGTCCGCCAGGACGGTCACGGGCAGCTGGCGGTGCCTCAGAGGGAAAGCCCAAATAAGCAGGAGCTTCTGCTGGGTCCCACCTCGGTCTAAAGTCTGTGAAACGGGCCGGAGGCAGGAGGCGGGCTACCGGGGTGGGCGGCGGGAGACGGTGTTCTGAGAGAGGGGAGAGGGCGCGGGGCCACGAGGCGGGTCCTTCTCTTTCTGAGGCGAGCACAACAGGGGTGGAGGGAGGAGAAGGGGCAGGTGGAGAAGCAGGTGGGGGGCCCGCCGTCCACGCAGGGAGATCAAAGAGGTCTCCACAGACGTGGCGAGGCGAGCGCGAACCTTCAGAGCGTCTGCAAAGAGTGGCTTGGAAATCCAGGACGTGGGCAGCAGGCAATACTGTTAGCTACGGAGTGCCGCAGGGGGTGAGGACGAGGGGCCCCGAGGGCGGAGGCGGGGCAAAGGCCAGCGGGAAGCCACCGCTCCGTGAGTCCTTGGGGGACGTGGCTTCTGCGAGCCACGGAGCTCCCGCGACATGGCTTCCGGGAGGGGAAGGACCCTCTCCGGGGGCGCGCGGAGAGGGGACAACCAGATCTGAGGACGTGAAGGCCGGGAGCGAGGTGGGACACCTGCTACGCACCCACGTCCTGGGCCCTCGGCCCCTTCGCCTGCTAGAAGGAGGGCACGGACTCTGCACTGTATTCCAGAAAGGGGTCCAATCAAAGCCCATGCTGGCCGCTGGCCGCACGTAAAGGAGCCCAGACCGGCTCTCGGTCTCTGTGCCGGTGACAGAACATCACTGGCTTCCTTCAGGGTATTCCATGCCCTTCCATCTCTGGGAAAGGTCACTGGGACTGGCTCCCCGGGAGTTAAAGCAGGGACTAGCCTAGTCGTGCGGGATGCGCAGAGACTCCCGTGGCCGGGTGGGCCCTCAGGACGGCCCCCGGCCCGGCAGCCGCAGGGGCCCGTGTCCTGAAGGGAACTCAGTTGGTCAGCGGCCCAGGACTCGCCTCGTCTGACCTGCCCGCTAGGACGCAGCGCTTTACAAACCCCTCCGGCTCCTGGGGTCTCTGGTCCCAACTCCGAGCCGCGCCCGGCTGTGGCTCTGGGCGGCCCGTGCACCAACCTCCTGTCCTAGACCGACTGGAAACCTGCCCGCCTGCCCCCAGGCCGAACGACCCCTCGTCGGGGATGGCGGGCGCCCAGGCTGGGTCTGGCTGTCGCGTGCCGCGGAGCAGCTTGGCTGGAGGGGCTCGAGCAGGGGTGGCGCACGGCGGCCGTCAGTGCCATGCAGAGCCGTGAGCCAGGCTGTGCCGCGAGCAGGCAGCGCCCCAGCGGCCACTTACCAGGGACCCTCGCTTGTACTGACTATACCAGGTAGAAGGCTGCTCTTTGGGCCAGCGGGCCATTTTACTCTGTAAGATACGAAACGGACGCGTTTGAAGGACAACCGCGCGCAAGTCGGAGGCCGCCTTACCAGTTTACCGCGCTTGAATTCACTGAACCAGGAACCCGGGTTTTCTTTGGGCCAAGAAGTGATCCTGGCCTAAACATCGAGCGGGGAGGTGGGGAGGGAGAGAAACAGAACGACAGGGTTACTAGGAGCCTGCCCCGCCTGCAAACACACCTCCTCCCGCCCGCGGCACGCCCCTGCGCCTCGCCCCACGTGGCCGAGGGGGTTCCGCTCGCCCGGGGACAGCCCGGGGGGCCACGGCGGGGACAAGGGGAGAGCGGGGGCCTCGGTATTCTCTCCGTTTGTGCACATCCAGCCGCCAGCGCGGGGCCTGGCACTTCCCAAGTGCCGGGTGGGGCCGCGGGGTCAGGGTCCGGACGACCGAACGGATTCCCGGGGGCCGAGATGAAGGCAGTCATGACAGTGAGGGTCAGCATCTGCCGACGGGCCAAGGGGAGCACACTCGGGCACCCCGCCATGTGATCCGCGGCTCTGCCTGGGGAACGGGGTGGGCAGGGGCGCTGCCAGGGCTGGGCTGGCTGGGGGTGCGTGCGTGCGTGCGGTGGGTGGTGCCAGCCTGAAGACGCGGCGTGGAGGTGGCAGAGGAGGGCCCCCAGCTGGCGTGTGCTCAGCGCAAGGCCGAGGCGCTGTTCCCAAGGTGGGGCCCAGCACAGAGCGGGCTCGTATCCGGTGCGCACTCCGTGCACGAATGCATGCGTATGACCCCTCCTCGGGGAGGACGCCTGCCCCTGGCTCCGGGAGCAGGAACGGGGAGCCGCTGGCTGCAGGCACAGAGCCGGGGAGCCCAGCGGGCGGGCCCACGGGACCCAGGCCCCACAGTCTGCTGTGCGCAGCAGGGGAAGCGGAAGCCTGACTCCCTGTCCTGTCCCCCCGGGGCTTCCCCTCTGGGCTGGCCTCGTACCGGGGAGGGGAAGGGGCCTCGGGGAAGAAGAGGCACCCCAGTGCCCCCTCCTGTGCATTTCGGAACGGGCACCTGGCCTCCTCTGGGAAGCAGATGGCAGGTGCGGGTGGGCACTCCTTCTGCCTTAAACCCCCGCCCTCCCGCTGCCTGACGGGGAGGGGCCGGGCAGCCGAGGGTCCCGATTTGCATGAGGCTCAGTCCGAGGAAGAGGGCAGAGCAGTGGGGGTCACTCAGACCCCCGGCTCGCTGTCCACCCAGCTACAATGCCAGCTCGGGCCCCCGGGGGTATCTGCTGGTTCTCCAAAAGCGAGGCCGCTTGGTGGGGAAAGAGCCACAAAAAGGATGAGAACCAGCGTCTCTTCCACCCGAATTTCCTCCTGGGCCTCTGCCAAACGGGAGGGTCCTGCGGCTTGCGTTGTCTTTTTTGAACCTCAGGGCGTTTGTCGCTGGGCATAAAGGGATTTCAAATTTCAGGTTGGGGAGAGTGCGTATAAGATAGGGGCGGCTCCGTCGGTGAAGCGGCCGACTTCGGCTCAGGTCATGATCTCACGGTTTGTGAGTTCGAGCCCCGCGTCGGGCTCTGTGCCGACGGCTCGGAGCCTGGAGCCTGTTTTGGACTCTGTGTCTCTCGGTTCTCTCTGACCCTCCCCCGCTCATGCTCTGTCTCTCTCTCAAAAATAAACACTAAAAAAATTTAAAAAACAAAACAGGGGTCCCTAAATCGTGCCTGTCAGGGTAGAGCTCCTGTCCCTGTGAGCCGGGCCTTCTGCCCAGGGGTGCTGGGGCCCCCCAGTTTCAGCAAGATTTAGAGACAAGGGGGCCCTGACGCTGCTCTCTCCCAGGGGATCTGCTTCTCGGCGCTGTGGCCAGTAAGGAGCTGCAGGCCTCAGGCTGCCCGGCTCTCCTGCATCGGAGCCTCGACTGTCTGCACAGCTGGCCGCCTGAGGGGCGCCGTGGGGGTCTGCGCAGGCCCCACGCAGGCCCCACGCAGAGGGCTCTGTGCCATCTGTCAGCTAGAGACCTCGCTCACCTCACCTGTGCCGCACCAAGGCGGAAAGGAGCCCACATCCACCCCACACACCCGTGCACACACACAAACTCCCGGCACAGAGGTGACGGTTGATGTTGATGGTCCGCGCGGTCTCCGTGAACCAGAACCCCGCCCGCCGACACCCTGCACCCAACGGACTTCAGAGAGGACGCGCTGCACTCGGGACAGACAGGAGCAGGTGCCCAGGAGGAGGCTCCTACTAAGAACTGAGGCAGACGCCAGCCTCTAAGAGACGTGTCCGGGTGACTTCGTACTTGGCCCCAAAGTCCCCCCCCAGGGGCCTCAGGTCGGCCTGGGGTCAGAACCACGGGGTCATCTGAGGAAGGCTTGGAGAGACCGGTGGTTGAAATCCCAGCCCGGGGGAGGGGGGTGAAATGCCCGGGGGCTACCCTCTCCCGCCCTGCCAGGGCACGAGGCTGTGCCCACCGTGTCCCGTGGCTCTGGTCTACTTTCCGGGGGAGAAACCTTCACCTGGAAACCGCCGGAGCGGTCAGCCCGGCCGTGCGGTGACAGGAAGGCAGTCGGGGAGGCAGGCACTCACCCCCTCGGACTTCTTGTCGGGGAAGACGCACGTCGCCCCTCCGGCCGTGAAATTGCAGTAAACTTTGAAGGAGTCTCTGGAGCAGCCTTGGTTAGGATCTACCCAGTATTCACCTGGACGGCAGATGGGGAGGTGGGTTCATGAGCTGCTCCCTGCGTGGTTCCGGAAGCATCCGCACCCTGTCGGCCCAACCGTTCAAAACCCACGGCCCGGCCCACAGGCCGCCAGGACGGGCCTTCCCCGGGTCTGTGCGCTCGCGCTCTGCCTTTCGTGCTGTACCCACATGGGGGCACGACGGACCCGCCACCAAGAACCGGGCTGGAGGGTGAAGCCCAGGGCCCGTCAGCGCTGGCGAACGGCCCCCGCGGCAGGCGGACGGGAGTACGGAGATGCTCCAGGTGGGGCTGGAGGTTCACGCGCTCGGGGTCAGAGAGGCCGGGGACCGGGGACCTCAGGGGAGAAGCGCTCACGCCTCCCAGAGGGGCAGCAGCCGGCCGGCTAACGGGGCCGTGGGCTGCGTGTGGCTTAGGGCCGTGAGCCCGGGAGGGGTGCTGCGTTTCCGGGACAGTCCGGACAGTCCGGGTCTCGCAGGCTGCTCCCCCACGCGGCGCCCGGATCCTGACGCTAGGACGCGTCCAACGGCACGGGGAGGGGACGTGACTCCCGCGGCAGCCCTGACATCAGGCGTGTGCCGAGCACACGGCACACCGTCTCTGCCGCTCTGTCCTCTGGTAGGGCACGCGCTTCTGTCCCCGCTTCACGGACGGGGCAGCTGAGGCTCAGGGTGACGGGTGACGCACGAGACGGTGGCTGAGACGGGACTGGACGCGGGCTCCGGGCCACCTCGGAGCCCGGCCCTGCCTCCCCGGCCCCCCCTTTCCCGGGGCGCGTCCCGCGCTGCCTCCGTCAGGCCCGCAGCTGACGCACGGACGGGGCCCCCCCCCCGAGGCCGTGTCCTTCCCGCCGCGCGGGCTGCCCCGTCCCCGCCCCCGCGCGCCCCTACCGTCCGGGAAGTCCGGATGACAGAGCTGCAGGTCCTTGCAGGTGCGTGCGGGGTTCTGCTGCGTGCCCAGGGGCCGCTTCATCTGCTCGATCTCTAACTTCAAGGAGTTGAGGGAGCCGAAGATCTCCTCCATGCCGTCCGCGTAGTCCGCGTAGCTCTCGCCGGCCCCGTCGTCCAGCAGCTGGCTGGCGTCGATGTTCCGCCGGGTCCTGGATGCCTGGATCGGCAGGGGCTGGATGACCTCGCCGGGGGGACCCTGTGTGCAGAGAGGACCAAGGGGCTCTGGCGGGAGCAGGGCCGGGGGGCCCCGCGTCCCGGCCGCAGACCCCGGGCCACCTCGGGGGGCTTCTGCTCCCTCTTTCCTGCTCCGGAGCGCGGCACACCCCTCCCGGCCGCCAGGCCTCGCCTGCGCACCCGCCTGCCTCCTCCCAGCCTCGGCTGGACCCCGAGCGACCGGCTCTGCCCTCGCCTCTGCAGCCCAGCCCGGGGCTGCACACGGTGGGACCGCACTAGCGCCTGCGGGAGGAGCCCTCCCGGGGGCCGTGTGGGGGCCCCGGCCGAGGACAGACACAGGAATCGAGAGGCTGTGTCGCCAACACGGGGTGACCCGGGGGGGCGCGCCCCACAATCTGGCTCGTCAGGGCCTCTACCCATCACCCGGGGGCCTCGTGTGGTGCCGCCCGCTGTCGCACGCACACAGATGTGCACACACGCATGCACACACGCACGTGTGCACTCTCTCCCCCTCTGCCCAACCAGGCCTCCCAGAGAGAGGCAACTGGACCCCGTCCACCAAGTCCTGGACAGCGAACAGCACCCGCAGACGCTCCCACGACCGCCTCCGCGCCAGGACAGCCCCCACCCCACTTGCAAGTGTTCGAAGGGGACTCACCGGCGGGCCGGGGGGTCCTGGGTGGCCTGCCTCACCCTTCGGGCCAGTGGGACCCTGGGAAAAAGGAAAGAGACCCAGGATGTGACTTCACCCCACCTCGTGCTCTGCATGATCTCCAGAAACCTGCACGGAGACGGCAAGGGACAAAGTCTAGCGTGCCGGGGGGGAGGACGGCAGAGACCCTCCTGTCCACAGTCCCAGCTGTAAGAGCCTGACGCCCCGAGACGGGAGCTTAGGCGCACCGTCCTGCTGAGGTGGGGAGCGACGGCCCGGATGCCTCTGTCTGCAGCGACCCAGGCTGCGGACGTGCTCAGGACCTTCAGCTCTGGGAGAGAAGCATGAAGACCAAGCCATCAGGGGTCGAGGGGGCGAAGGCGGCCCAAAGCTGTCATCCAGGGGGATGCACGCCCCTCCCCCGGGCAGAGGGGGCCCATTCGGGGTGCAAGCCACTTACCGAGGAGCCCTTAGCACCTTTTGGCCCAGGAGGACCCTGCAGAGAGCGGGGGACGGAGCGTCAGGGAGCGGGCACCCCTTCACCTCCAGGTACCCACCTCGACCCACAGCCCCGCTCAGGCCGGGCTGGGCCTTCTCCCCCTCCCCCGCGCCCCAGTCCCTCTCCTAGGAGCCTGAGCTTGTACTGGCTTGTCTGGGGGCAGGCTGGCGCTCACCCGCTGGGAGGCCGAGGGGCCTGTCTGCCGTGGTCACCCTGCCCCCACCCCAGCCGAGACACCACACATTCAGGCAGCCAGAGTTAGAGGGAGAGCAGGGCCAGCGTCAGATCCACGGGGCCACCTTGGGCCACACGGACCCAAGGGGCAAGCGGAGGCTGGAGGCCGTGGGGGAGGACCCTGGCGTGCAGGGTGCCCTGGGAATCGGGGGTGCCCTATGGATAGCCCCCCACCCCTCGTCCGGGCCGAGCAGTCCTGCTCACGTTGATGGGGACGCTGTCCTCACCCCGCCGCGGATGTGTGTGGTAGAACAGCCACATTCCCTCAAATGCCCGCCTCCCCTACCTGGACCCGGGGCCCAGAGACCCCACCTCGCTGTGTGGCTCACGTCCCTGACGTGGAGATATGGGCAAATCCACCTTAGGCCCAACGTCCACTCGGCAGTGGGACACAACCCCGGGTCTCCTGACTGTCCTGTGACCCTCCCGCCACATACTGAGGCCCAGGCCCAGGCTCACCCGCCTCCCTGCTCCCCCCAGAACGACCAGGGACCATCCGCCCCTCCCGGATACACACCGGCAAGCCGGGAGGGCCCGGAGGGCCGATCGGGCCGGAAGGACCAGTGATGCCCTGAAAAGGAGCAGAAAACACAGGCCATCACGCAAGGGAGGTCACAGACACACTCACCTGCTGGAAGCCGAGTTCCTCAGCTCTCGCGGTCTCTCCTCCAGCGGACACGGCCCGCAAGGGGCCCGAACACGTGCCGGGAGGTTCCCCGTCCCCCCCCCGCCCGGCTGCCCGGGGCCCGGCCAGACCCTGGCATCTTCGGGCCATGGGGAGGTGACTTCGTATCGTCACCCCTTCTAACGTTCCGACTTGAAATACACAAGCCCCACACCCAGTGGTTCCCCCGTTGCTGATTTCCACTCGTGGTGTGAGCACAGGTCCTGGGGGGTGGGGGACGTCAGTGTCCTGGGGTCCCTTTGTGCCTCCCCTTTGTTCCTCCGCACTTAGAGCTTGCAGCCAGACCCCCGTCCACACAGGCCGGCCCGGCTGGTTTTAGCCTCCGGTACCCCTGCAGCCCCAGGGCGCCCAAGGCTGACCTGGAGCCCTGACTCCACACGAGCTTCCCCCTGGGGCGTAAGCGCCCGCCAGGGCAGAGGGAGGCTGAGAGAGCCCGCCCTTCCCCCCCCCCCCCCCTGCCACACAGGGACCGGGGCAGCTCACTGCTGTCAGAATCCCAGAAATTCTCGAGCCGGCTCCCCCCCGGCCGGGACGCTGCAGAGACCGGTTTGCTGTGACGGCTGACTCTGGTGGTGGAGACCCTGGACACCCTCCTAATTCTCGAGGTCACCGGTCACCACGCCCTGGACAGCTCCCATTTGGGGAAGACGGTGGCAGATGGAACAGGGGCTCTGGAGGACACCACCCTGCAGCCACAGGGGGCCGTCAGCGGTCCCACTTCACTCCCTGCCCCCGCGGCTCTGCCTCACGAGTGCTGCCCCCTTGCGGGTCAGGCGGGGGCCAAGGTGGGCGCAGCCAAGGGCGTGAGCACCTTGGGAAGCAGAGAGTTATACCCGGAACGAAGCCCTCGCTCACACGGGGAAGCGCACAGCCACGGCAGGCCCGCCTCGTCCCCTATCCTGCTGCCACGCACACATCGCCCTTCCCCGGCCACGGGGTCCACCTGTGCCCTGCCCTCCCGGGGCTCAGTGGTGCGGGGCCGGGAGGATCCCTCTGGCTAAGGTTTGCTGGGGGTGCAAGCGCCCATCACTACTGTGGTTCCCAGGGAAGTCTAGGGCCAGGCGTGCATGCCCGGGGTCAGGGGGAGCCCGGCCCGCGGGTCTGGCAAACGTGGTGGAGACTTGCCAATGACCTGGGGGCAGTTAGCCGGGTCACAGGCCCTCGAGTGGGGTGAAGCCACGCCCCCTCTGGGGCCACCAGGGCAGCGTCCCCTCCGCTGTTCCCCTCCAGACGCGACGGACGTGAGGACGTCCTCGCAGCTTTAACCGGCTTCGGGTCCACTGGGCACGGAGCGCCAGGTCGTAAGCCGCTTCCCGCCATCCGCGAGGACGCTCACTGGGGGGGGGGCCCCACCTCACGCACCTGTTCGCCCTTAGGGCCGGAGGAGCCCTGGGGGCCGGGGAGACCGCGGTCGCCCTTTTCACCCTGTTCGCCCGGAGGTCCGATGAGTCCGATCAAGCCTGGATGACCCTGTTTGGAAACAAAGGCATGAGGCGGCGCTCGCTGTGGCCGCGCCTCCCTGCCAACCACGTGAGCCGGCGGGACGTGGCACGTCCCGGCCCCGGGAAGCCACGGAGTCACCGGCCAACACCTCCCGGTGTGGAAACCGGCCTAAAGACAGCTCAAGGGACAGACGAGCAGGTCTGACACGGTCGGCCTTGGGTCAAATCATGGTCTAAAGAGAGAGGGAGACACAGATCCCAGACCAAGGTGATAACACGGTTTCCTGAGTGACGCCGTTTTGTGCGTCTGCTGTGCATTGCCCAGTTTTTCTATGGCCACCGTGTATGCCTTTTGTTATGGGCACAGAGACATTTATGCACTTAAGGGAAAAAGTTACAGGGTGTTATAGATACGACAATGTTTCATGTTTCTCTACAAGGGACGCTCTCTACACAGGCTTACGTGTGTTCGTTTCGTAGGAGCCTGTGGAAAGCTCTAGAAGGACTCTTCCAGTTTTCCTTACTTTAGGGATTGAGTGGTGATAGGCATGGAGTAGAAAAGAAACAGACTCCCCAGTCCTTTTTTGAAGGAACTATCTGGGGGGCGCCTGGGGGGGGCTCAGTCAGTTGAGCTTCGGCTCAGGTCACGATTTCACGGTTCGTGGGTTCGAGCCGCGCGTGGGGCTGGGCCGACGGCTTGGATCCTGGAGCCTGCTTCAGATTCTGCGTCTCCCTCTCTTTCTGCCCCTCCCCCGCTTGGGTTCTGTCCATCTCTCTCTCTCAAATAAACATTAACAAAATTTTTTTTAAAAAGAAAGAACTATTTGGTTTGTGTGTGTGCTTTCTACCTGTCCATAAATCAGTGTGAGCAGAAAAAGATCACCCACCAGCTGGAGAAAAAGAGCGGGCTTTGCTGTGCTGCAGAATCCACAGCAGGCACACTGCTCGGGCCCTGCACACCCTTCGGCCACGGTCTCCCACCAAGGACAGGGACCGAGTCCCCCATACAGCACAGACTGGTTACGTTCCCGGCCTTCCAGGACCTGTCCCCGGCCAGCAGCGGGCACTGGACGGACAGGTGGCTGATAGTTTGAAACCCCGGATGTGAGGGGCCCCGAGTCACAGCCTCAGAGGCACCGGAGTCCTGTCTTACCTTTTCCCCCTTAGGGCCAGAATCTCCTTTGAGGCCGGGGAGTCCTGGGGGACCCTGGGGAGAAGAGATGGAGGGATCAGAGCTCTCCTCCCCAACCCCACCCTCCACCCCTGCCGGGGAGCCCCTCAGGATCATCACTCACCATGGGGCCGGGGGGGCCGTCGGGGCCTGGGGCGCCTGGGAGACCTTGCTCACCCTGAAACGCAACGGGCCCTCAGCATGAGCCCCTCAGGGCCCGTCCTGTGCCCACGCCCCCACCCGGCAGCCGCTGCCCCTCCCCGGCCCCCATTCGCTCACCACAGGGCCAGGGATCCCTCGCAGGCCATCGGGGCCGGGCTTCCCAGGGGCCCCCTGGGGGCCGATGGGACCAGTCTTCCCAGGAGGGCCTTCTAAGCCGGCTTCCCCCTGCAGGGACACAGATGCTTGAGGCTGTGGCCACCTTGGCCCACGATCACCGCCCAGAGGACCCCAGATGCCCTCAGATATCTGGGGCTGTCCCAAGTTCTTTACGGAAGCCACCCTGACCAACTCTCCACCCCCCCTAATTTCCTCGGTCGTCTGGGCTTTCCAGTCTCCGACAATCTCGGCCACCATGGCCATTCCAGCCGGCCCTGCCTTCATGGCGAGCTCAGCCACCACTGCCTGGGCAGGCCTGGGCCTGGAGGGCTCCTGTCCCTGCATCAGCTGCCGACAGGGCAGCTCCAGGAGGCCCACAGGGCCATCAGAGTCACAGGGAGCGGCCCCTCGAGGGCCCTGGGCGCCCTCCTTCTGCCCGGCCCCACGGTGGGCACTGGGTCAAGCACCAGGCCGGGTGCCCCAGCACCAGCTGCCCTCCCCTTAGGCTGGAGGGGCGGACGGCCTGCGGGCCTGTGGGCACCACAAGCTGTCTCCCTCCCGCTTTGCGGCGAGAGCCAGGCCTCCCTCTGAGCCGGCCCCAGCTCCCTGCTGCCTCTGTGGCTTTCCTGTGTCCCCACGTCTCCACTTCACGCCCGACTCGGCCGCCATGCAGGCGGCTCTTCTGGGAAGCTCGACAGTCACGGCTGAGCAGAGAAGCACATTACCTTGGCTCCCTTCTCTCCCTGTCTGCCTTCGGGGCCTGCGGGGCCGGGGGGGCCCTGGAACAGAGCAAGGGAACAGCGTGTGAGAAGCTGCCTGAAGAAGCCAGAGCCATGAGGTCTGTGTCTGCAGGGAGATGGGCGGGGGGCGGGGGCAGGGGAGGGGGGCTCCCGGGCCGCTGGCCAGCATGGATAAGGCCCCCCGGAATGAGTCCCAGTGGTCTCAGTTCTGGAAAAGGCCTCTGGGTCAGTCTGGGGAGGCCTCTGGCAGCCCGCAGTGCTGGGGCCCCTTTCCCGCTCACACACCAGGCAGGCCAGTCTACCACAGCACCCCCCAGACGCTAAGTATTCAACGTGCAGAGAAAGGCTCGTTTCGCCCGCTCTGACTTTTGAGAGAGGTCTGACTCAGGGGGCGAGGCCCTCTCCGGCTTCGTGGGTGTCTTTCCCCCCATGACGGGCACCACCGATGGCATCAGCACTTGGCCTCCCCCAAAAGCACGGGGCGACCGACCTAGCAGGTCTGAGGTTTGATGACACGACGGGGCTGGAGAGCACGCCTCAACCGGAAGCAGGTGCCCGGCGAGGGCCGCCTAGCGGACGCGGGGCCAGGCGGAAGGGCGGAGGGGAGGGGCGGGCCTCACGCAGAAATCTCGCAGGCAGGGGCGACGTACAGGATTATTTATTTACCCTTTTTCCTGGAGGCCCAGACGGTCCCGGTTCACCAGTAGGGCCCGGGGATCCCTGGGGTCAGAGAAAGAACACAGAATTTGGGAATCAGGGTCGGTCAGACGGACGCCTGGCACGAAGTTCTCGGCGTGTGCGCCCCGTCCTCAGCCGGCCCCGAGGCTGCCTCTCTCTTCCTCTGGAGCTGCCACAAGTCCCAGGTGAAGTCATCCCGCACTGGGGCTCCAGCAGCAGCGGGACCGGGAACCCTGGCTCGCAGCCACGGTTCTGCCGCATTTTCAACCAGCACTTTCCCACCGCGTAGCAATTACTCTGGATGCCCAGCGACCGTCCACACCACCCCTTGCCCACATCCCCGGCGACAGGAGTGGACCCCGAGGCACGGGGAGGACAAGGGTGGCCCCGAGTCCCAGCCCCGGGAGCGGGGGAACTCGGGCATCTCCGGGGCTTTGTTTGCTGCTCGTCTCACACGGGCGACGCCAGCCCGTGCCCGAGGGTCGAAGTGCCCAGCAGCAACCTGCCTCGTTGGTGCAGGGTGGGGGTGAGGGAAATCGGTGAGGACTCTGGGGCCGTCCCCGAGGAAGGGGAGGCCCATTGGGGTCGGTTCCAAACCGGGCACACGTGCCTGGAAGCGATGTTTCAGAAACTCAGCGTCGGGGATAAGAGGCAAGTCTAGTGTGATCCCAGCCCAGGGGGCTGACCCGGGCAGAGCCCTTTGGGGGAGAGGCACCAATTAGGCAGAAGTAAGGCCATCCTGACATTCACGGGTGGGCTTGCGGTGGGCAGGGGCTCCCAGGTGACAAGTGACAAATCAGTAGTACAGCTGTCCCCAGCTTCCACCGGAGCCCTGCAGGGATCTCGCGGGGAAGAATGGCTCCTACGAGGGAACCGGGCTCGGCTTTTTCTCAGAAGGGAACAGAGCAAGTCGCAAATCCCAAGAGCGCCCGACACCCTCCACCAGGTAGCCGGGGTCCCTGGAGGTCACGAGTGGACTCACCGTTTGCCCAGCCTCACCGTCGTCCCCTTTGTCACCAGGGGGGCCATCTTGACCCTGAGGGGATAAAAGCAAGTTCCTCCTGTCTCCCGAGTCACACGCCAATGCCCACCGTGTCCCCAGTCCCTTCCCGAGAACCCAACCCTCTCCGGGCGGCCAAGCGGGAACTCCTAAGCACCACAGCCTGGAGGCCACGTGGGAGAGCACCGTGTCCCAAGGAGGATTCACAGAAGACAACCAGGAAGGCAAAACCCGGATGGCAAAGGCAGGGGGAGGGCTGGCGGGGGTGGGGGCTCCGTGGCCTTGAACACCTACCGCGGGGCCAGGCTCTCCGGGGGGACCAGGATCTCCAGGAAAGCCGACAGGGCCCTGAAACAGACAGAGAGGCACGTCGGGGCCCCGAGCAACCGGGGGGCTGCCGCCGCATCCCCAGGACCCCCGCCTCACCCAGCCCCTGCAATGCCCTCTGTGCGACACCAGGAGTGCGCCCACGGCCCGGAAGCTCCCCGGAGACCACCTCATCCCAGCCACACCCCACGCGGGCAACGAAGGCTCAGCGCTCCGCTTTCGGGGCACACGGAGGAGGGCAGGCGCCGTGCCCGTGATTCCGCTCCCGGGGCTCCAGGCTGAGACCAGGCCCAGACCTTCAGGCTTCTAGAACAGGCTAGTAGAAGTCCCTTCTGCGACGAAGTGGGACAGGCCACGGGAAGGTGGCATCCGCGTAGACCGCTGCTCCTGTAGCCCATTTAGCAAGCTTCCCGGGCTGGGCACATGAGGCCCGGAAGCCCCCCGCCCCACCCCTCCTCTTCCTCACCTCCACATCTCCGGCCCAGCAGCTGGTGTGAAAGCCTCTATGCTTTACAAACGTTACCCCAAGACCCATAGTGGTCGGGAGCTTTAGTGTGCCAGCAGAGAATGAGAAAAGCCCGGGCCCGGAGGTCGCCAGCTTCGGGGCGCCCTGGCATCTCGGAGTTACTCACGGGGCTGCCTTTGGGACCGTCGTCCCCAGGAGGGCCTTTGGGTCCAGGGGGTCCAGCTGCACCAGAAGGGCCCGACTCGCCCTTCTCGCCCCTTTCTCCTTTGGGTCCCTGGAGGGAAAGGCCAGCGTCGGTGCCCTCGGAGCCGGCCCCGGTTTCGCAGAGTGCCGTGCTGGCCTCAGGCGAACCCCCTTGTTTGCACGGGAAAGTGAGTGCCCTCGGGGTGGGGGGGCGACACGCTGGGCCCAGTGGGTCCCTGAAGCTGCCCCCCATTTGCAGAATGGGGGGGCTGGTCCCCAGCCCTTGGGGGCCCCCCGGCGATGGTCTGGCCCCGCTGGCATTCCAAGGTGGGCCTGACGGGCCCACCGGCTTTCTGGGGCCCCCGGAGGGGACCTTTGGCTTCCAGGTGGGAGGGGCTGCGGGGGCCCAGGACACCCGCCCACTCCCCCGTGTGCAGGTGGAGGCGGAAGCGAGAGGTCAGGAGACCCCCGTCAACCAGCTGCCTTCTGTGCCCGAGAGCCTCCCCGAGGCCGTCCTGGAAAGAACGCCCATCTGACCTGCGAAGGTCAGAACATTCCAGTCTGGGCTGATGAGAGGACAACTGCCCCCATGTTTGTGGCAGCCCACGAGCAGGTCTGGATCACCGCAGACGGCGGAGGGACTTACGGCCTTTGCTCGCGGGTGTTCACCGCCAACGTGTTCACACACACGCGCGCGTGCGCGCACGGGCAGGCTCGTACACACGCACGCCCTCTTGGTACGGTAACCCCACGGAGGTAAGCGTGAGGGGAAACACGGCTCCCGTCGCATGGACGGGACAACTGGGGCAGACTGTGAGCTTCCCACCCAGCAGGGGCCCGTGGTCGGGGCCCCCCCAGCCCACTCACCGGAGGGCCCCCCTCTCCAGGCAGGCCAGGCTCTCCGGCTTCACCAGGCTCACCCTAAGGAGGAAACGCGACACGGTTACGGTGGCACCGAGAACAGGGGCCCCGGCTCCGAGCACTTAGCAGACCCTCACTGCCGTCGGGCAGGTGGGGGCCCGGGGCGAGCGAGCGGCCAGCGCACTCTGACGGCGTGTGGGGTTGGAGGGCAGACGCGTCCCTGTCAGGGCGTGTGTTGACCTTGGTACTCGCAGGCCGTGACGCTCACACAGAGGAGGGGACCAGAGCAGGCTGGGCGTCACAGATGGCGCTCGGGTGAGCTCTGGGGGACGACGAAGAGAAGGCAGTGGGAGGGACAGGGGACGGCGCAGGGGGGAAGGGCCGGGCCCAGGCAGCGAATACACAGCACCACAGGCTCAGAGGGTGCAGCCGCCCTGGGCGGAGGTGGGCGCGCTGGGAGGGAGACGCCTCTGAGCGGAGGCAGCGCATCATTAGTTCGGGGGCTTTAGCAGGAGATGCTTCTCTGTTAAGGTTCGTATCGTAAAAAATGGGCAGTGATGGAGAACTTCTTTCAATTTAACGGGCTGATGTCGGAAAGTTCTGGAAATGGTGTCCAGGGACTGCAAATGGACAGGAGCACATTGGTCTCGTCCCTTTTATCCCGAGGAAGTAGGGCAAGGGCTTTCGCAGTGGAGCAAGGTCACGGGCACCGTGTGGAGTCCTGCTCGCGCACATGGTACACACACAGAGCCCGCCCTGCTCACGGAGGCATCCCCAGGGCCCACGCCCTGCAACTCATCCGATCGGATGAGGGGGACCCCAGGCTGTGAAGCAGGGACGGTAAACGCGGACACGCCCACACTGCCAGGAACAGACAAGACCCATCAGAGCCGGATCTGGGAGGGGGCTGGGCCTCCCTGCTGGTTGTAGCGCTTGGAAATTCTGCAAACAGCCGCCGGGAACAGGGGTCAGAGCCCCCAGCAACACGGCACAGATCTGCCGAGCGTCGAGGTGCGTCTGACGGGAACGACCCAGCAACGCCCCGCACGCCTGTATCCGCAGCTGGACACACACACACGCACACGCACGCACACGCACATCGGCCGCCAGAACAGCGAGGGGCGTGAGTCACCTTCTCTCCCACCGCACCGGGATTGCCTATGCCACCGGGAGGCCCCTGTGGCCCGTCAGCGCCTGGAGCTCCAGAGGGTCCTCGGGGGCCGGGGGGGCCCGGGGGTCCCTAGGGGAAGGAGAACCAGTGAGCAGAGACAAAATGCAAACTGTGACCGAAACGGAAACGAGCCGCCACGCCCGGCCGGGTCGGTGCATCCTGGTCGCGCTTACCATCTGACCCACGTCCCCAGTCTCGCCCTTCTCTCCGGGAGGTCCCGGCAGACCCTGGGGACAGGAACACGGCAGAAACTTAGCAGGTCGGTGTCGCGCTACCCCAATACCCACGAGGCCTTCACGGTCTCCCCACCACCGCGCCAAGCAAGCATCCAAGAGCCTCAGAATGTGCTTCTGAGCGTATAGCCAAATGCGAGGCCACCCCCATGACGCCAGGTCTTGGAATTAGCCGGAGGAAATCGTGAGAGAGTACTTGGAGATTTATGGACCGAGGCGCTTGCCACACTGTCCCATTAAACAGTAAAACCTAATGAGCCAACAGCAGGGAAATGTCGGAATAAATTATGTCGCCACCATATGCTGGCAGTGACTAAAAATCACGTTTTCAAAATAAATAAAAAGGGACACGTCTAAAGAATGCTTAGTAACCCCGAACACAACGCGTAAAGCGAAACGCAAGGAGCTACGCTCAAACTTTCCGTACGCCCCGCGTGATTCCGGTTTTGCAAAAGCTGAAGGAGATCACACACGTGCGTGTGTGCGTGTGAATCCACGGAGGTAAGACGCGCCCGGGCGTTTAAAGCCATCAGTCCTGAGTCGTGCGTTTGCCGGGCACTCTTTTCATCTACAATTGTTACAGTGGGTCAATCATTTCCACCATCTCTGCAACGAGTGCAGGAACCCACACCGCTGGTCAAGAGAAGCAAATACGGACACGTCTGCGGTCGCGGGGATTTGCGTTGTTTCCAATTAATGAGGAAGCCCCGGGAGGCCCACAGAGCCTGGTCTTAGATTCCCCATTCTTAAAATGTCAGGAGGAGAGGGGTGGGGGAGGGGAGAGGAGAGGGGAAGGAGGGCGGAGGAGACGAGAGGGGAGAGGGAATCAGGACGGGGAGAAGGGACAGGAAGGAAAGGGAAAGGGTAGGGGAGGGAAGGTGAGAGGAGGGGGGAGGGAGGAGGGGAGGAGTGGGGAGGGGAGGGGGAGGGAGAGGGGGAGGGGAGTGGAGGGGAGAGGGGGAGGGGAGGGACTAGGGGAGGAGAGGCAGGGTAGGGGAGGAAGGGGAGAGGGGAGGAGAAGGGGAGGGGGGAGGGGGAAGGGAGGGGGGAGGGGAAGGGGAGGGGAGTGGAGGGGAGAGGGGGAGGGGAGGGACTAGGGGAGGGGAGACAGGGTAGGGGAGGAAGGGGAGAGGGGAGGAGAAGGGGAGGGGGGAGGGGGAAGGGAGGGGGGAGGGGAAGGGGAGGGGAGTGGAGGGGAGAGGGGGAGGGGAGGGACTAGGGGAGGGGAGACAGGGTAGGGGAGGAAGGGGAGAGGGGAGGGGAAGGGGAGGGGAGAGGGGGGAGGGAGGGGGGAGGGGAGGGGAGTGGAGGGGAGAGGGGGAGGGGAGGGACTAGGAGAGGGGAGACAGGGTAGGGGAGGAAGAGGGGAGGGGGAGGGGAGGGGAGAGGGGGAGGGGAGGGACTAGGGAAGGGGAGACAGGGTAGGGGAGGAAGAGGGGAGGGGAAGGGGAGGGGCCAGCACCGCAAAGATGAGGGCCCTTCAGAAGGAGACCACCGCCCTTGCACAAACCCTGTGGTTAGTTACCTGCAGCCCCACTGGCCCGGGGGGCCCAGGAAATCCTCTTGGACCTTCGTCACCTTTCTGCCCAAAAAGGCCCTGCTGGCCGCGAGGGCCCGGCTCGCCGTCGGCTCCCTGCGGGGGGGACGATGGAGCCGGGGGTGAGGAGCCGCTGCCGGGACCCCGCCGGCTCGAGGGGCTCGGGATTAAGCACGGATACTCACGGAGGGGCCTGGCTGTCCGATGGGGCCCTGAGGACCGGTGGGCCCAGGCGGACCCTGGAGGGAGAGGACAGAGACACGGCTGCTTTCCCGGGGCCAGAGCGGAGGCCGACGGGGAGGGCCGGTCGGGGCAGAGACCGCGGTCCGAGGCCGTCAGCTCGGCCCCCACGCGTGGCCGTCGGTGGAAGGATGCCGGCCCGGCGGCAGGGGCGTGTTGTCGCGGGCGGTGCTGGCGGCCGCGGTGCATCATCTGAGCTCCCACCACACGCCCAGACGCGGGCCCCGGAGGCCCTGCGTTAAGCACACGATGGGCGCCACGCCGCCCCCCACACAGGGCCAGGACCCGGCTCCAGAGCGCGAGGCTGGCGGTGCGTCCCCAGACACAGCCCACTGTCGGCCCCGGGAGCGAGGGAGAGAGGAAGGCAAGGGAAGCAGCACCGGGCGGCGGCCCCCACGGGCACACGGTCACTGACCGCCTGGGGACACCAACCCCCCTGAAAAGGCCCAGCCGCTCAGCAGAGTGGACAGGTGTGACCCGTACCAGGAAGGAGCTGGCCCCGAGTGACACTGTTTTTCAAGAAGACACTAGGGCCCCTGAGCAGACCGAGCAAAGGAAAAAGGGGCAAAACAAAGAGGGCAGCGGTCAGGGTGCCCGAAGGGCGGCCGTGACCCAGGCCTGCAGAGCCGAAAGCCTCGAGGACCAAACGCTCCGCTGGCCTTACTTCCCAAAACCCGTGAACGCCTCCCGCTTGTCTGTTCACAAGGGACTCACTCAGGGACATACGTACGTGCACGCACAGACACACACACGCCCGTGTGCACATGTGTGCACGCACGCCGCCCACACGTGGGTTCCAGCAGCCGTGTCCTGCTCTGGGCTGCTGCCGCTGCCGCGTTAAGGACGGCGTAAACGCCAGCAGGGAGCGCGGGGTCCCCCTACCTGCTCGCCCTTGTCCCCCTTGCTCCCCTTCTGTCCAGGCTCCCCGATCTCTCCCTGCGGAAAGACCAGGAAGATCTGTTAGCCCCGACCCCTCTGCGTGTTATCTGCTCCCCATAATTATTTTTTCCTAGAGATGAAGAATCATCTCCTCTCGGGGGGGGGGGCGGATAACTTTCCAAGGAAGAGACATTTCCGCAGATTAATTGATTTCCCTTCTAATACAATACTGGACGGGACGTGGCCTCGATCTCACACGGTACAGGATTTTAGTGGATTTTAAAACGTGGTGAGAATCACGGTGGAAATATTTACTTTGTCAAATTGGGAGGCATAGCAATGCAGGAACAGAGACATCGGTTACCGGGCTCCAGAGGGATTATGAAAGTGCCCAGCGTCCCTGTCGTACAGAGCTGTCCCCCGCGCTGAGAGGCGGAGTCATCTGCGCGCAGGTGACGAAGTCGGAAATGTCACCCGAGTTATCATAAATGGAAAGTCAAGCCAAAGAGCGAGATTCCACCGTCTTCATTAAATGAGGGGTGAAATATCAGCTCCGGAAGTAACAGCGGTAGAATCATCAAGCACACTCTTAATGAACGGGGGCCTTGATGATTCAAGCGACTACACTTAAAAATAGACACCGAGTAAAATCTCGTCACGTCGGGCTCTGCACATGCAGCACCGACGTGATGCACGGGGGAGCGGGGAGGATCTCTCCTCGCTCAGGAGGCTGGCAGCGAACGTCCCCGAAACGGCAGAACCGCACGGGAGGAAAGCAGTTTCAAAGCCCCCCGAGCACTCCAGAGATCTCATTCGTCACCGCGCTATTTGGGAGCTTTTCCGAAATCCTGCACCGACGCCGAGCGAGCGGGGGCGGGGGCCGCTGTGCCCCCCGCACCGGCAGTCTGGGCTGCGGGTCGTCCGCGGGCAGGGGCACTTGTCCCAACTCTTCTTACCTTGTCTCCGTCTTCTCCGGGGGGGCCCACGGGGCCAGCTGGACCGGGGAGCCCCACGGGGCCCTGGAGGCCATCTCGGCCAGCTGGGCCTTGGGGACCCTTCTCACCCTGAAGAGGAGAGGAGACCCCCGGTCAAACACGGCTCCGTCGTGGGACCATCCTGCCACCAGCTCATCAGCCCAGAGGAGGAGGCCCCCGGGTGGGGAGTGGGCAGTTCCGGGCCTCGCCAGTCCTGACGGGTTTCAGCCAGCTTCGCCGAGGATCACTCTGAGCCCGGCCCCCGGCCACTCACATCCCGCACACCGCTGCCTTTCCGAAGAAGGGCTCCTCTTTTACAAATGAGGAAACCGAGGCACAGTTTGTGAGCGGTGCCGCCCAAAGTCAAAGCCAACCAGCCAGATTCCGGAGGCTGTGTGCGGGATCACGGATTCTAGGGGCCAGGAGGGCCTGAGCCCCGGCCACCACCAATGTTCTTACCATTTTAATTCTCGGCCAACACCTCCCCCACCAAACAGGCGCGTACGCACACAGGCATCTCTCTTCTCTCGTGATTCTGATTCACTTCCCTCGCAACTGCCCCTAGAAATCTCAAACGTCCTTACTAAGTCCTTGCTTTGCTTGGGTCACCGTATTACTCTGTGGGCGCAGACCGAGGGGGTGTGTGCTGGGGAGGGGGACACGGGAGAGAAAAATGTGTGCTCAGTGTCCAGATCCACGTGCGGCCAGCACCTACTCGGACCCCACTGCCCCATCTCGACCTCTCCGGCTTGCACAGCTCCCTCCCTGCCCCTCAATTTAGTTCCTGCCAATATAGCCTTCGACCCTAGGTGAGCCAGAAGCGGCCCAGGCCGGCTGTGGCTTGCCTGGAGCCTTCCCGTGCGACACCACTGGTCAGGCGGGCAGTGCTGGGGGACACCTGGCCTCCTCCTCTCCCTGGGGCTCTTCGGGGAGAACGACGAGCTCTGCACTCCCGGGAGGTTTCTGCTTAAGTATTTACTCTCTTCAGGCAACGAACTCAACCGTCTCTCAGCCGTCTCCAACCACGACTGTGCTCTACACGCATTCAATGCACCACAGAAGGCGGGTTTCTGGCTCCGAGTTCGGCTGGAACTCTGATGGCCTCAGTGGAAACGATGAGATGCCATCAGAGCCGACACCACACCGAACGGATGTTTGCCGGGCAGGTGCTCCCTGCGTGGTATCGCGCTCGGCCGGGAAGGGAACCGGGCCCTTGCCACCCATGAACCGCCAAGCGCGGAACGCACGAGGAAGGTCTTTCTAACAGACATCCGTCAGTGCGGGCGTCCCAACTCTGTCGGGGATGGTCCATGAGCACGTCTGCCCTTCCCTCCCGGAGCCCTGCTCATTATGACACCTAAATTCCAAAGGGAAGTTTGAGCTGAAATTTGTCCCCGGGACCGACTGAATGCGGGGCAGGTGGGGGGTTTGCAAAGTCACGGTGGACACCAAATACGGTCGGGGTGGGGGCACATCAGGGCAGCAAGGGGCACTTTGTGGTTACTCCGGGAAAGGTGCTTGGCGGAGGGCGGCCAGTGGCTTCCCGGGAGGTCTACGCATGAAGGGACCCGTTAATCTCCTTCCTGGAAACCAAGGCTGGGGCAGGAGGCCTCACGAAGCCTCCACGCTGGGCTGGGCCACACTCGGGGTCACTGACAGCCGGCTGTCGGGGGTCCAGGGAGAAGTTTCTCTTCTTGGCACATGCCTCCCGGCCCCAGGCCAGGGGAGGGGGCTCCCATCCCAAACACCCATCCTTCTCCCACAAAGACCAGCCTGGCTCGGGTGACTGGGACCCGGCCACACATGGAGCCCAGAGCCCGGCCGAGACCAAGGCTGAGGCCACACTGGGACACACACGGTCCCCAGCCCCTCCCTCTGTGTGCACGGGCTGGGGCACAGCCGCGCAGGTGAGCTCCCCGGCACCCTCTGGCTCAGGTGACTCTGAAAGAAGCCAGCCAGCGCTGGGAACCCATCCTTGGACCTCAGTCAGGACGCTGGGGACACACCCACTTTCCTGGGGGACAAGCACACCCCCCACCCACCTCCCCACCTCCCGGCTCCCGCAAGCCCCTGGGGCACGCCCGTGGCAGGGATGGGGCTTGGCGGGCAGGGCCCCTGCGCCCCCGAGGCGGTACTTACGGGAGCTCCTTTCTCCCCAGCCGGCCCTGGAGGTCCTTGGGGCCCGGGTCTCCCTGGGATTCCGATGGGCCCAGCAGCACCGGCCGGGCCTCTCTCTCCGGGGGATCCCTGGGGCGGGCAAGAAAATGGCTCATTTCCAAGGCTCCCAAATGCACGGACACAATCTTCCAGAGTGCCACCAAGCCTTATCCCTCCAGAGCCCTCAATAGTTCCAGGGCCCTTCACGGTGCACGCTACTTAGACCAGCGTTCGAGGCTCTGGGTTTCTGGGCCCCTCCTGGCTCCTCCCTTCCCACAATTCCAAGCAGACGCCTGCCTCCTCCCCAGGGTCTGAGAACACACCCTCCTTAAGTGCTTGCCTGGGGTGCCCTCCTGGCCCGGGGCCCCCATCCTCTCCCCCCCCCCGAGGTCTGCCTGCCCACATCAGGCTCCCTTTCCATCCCGCTCCCCCATGTCGCATGTTCTATGCTCTATGGAGGATGTTCTGCCCCACTGACCCCCCCTCCCCCAGAGCACCGCTGACGGGTGGGAACCGGCCTAATCCTAGGGTCAGCACAGGCAGGCCACCATTGCCCAGGCATCGCTCCGCACCGTCCTTTATCGGAAAGAAAGGTACCATTTTCATTTCCACCTGGCTTCCCTGAAACGGTCCGTAACTCGGGTGGGGAGAGCTGGGGTTACCGTGTGGTCTGTGCTCAGACCCAGAAGGCGGGGGGGGGGGTCCTACAAACCCACATCTGTGCAGCAGAGCTGGGGCCCCGTCCGAAGGGCAGGGGGAGATGCGGCCCCCGTTACACCTCCACGGAGTGCCAGCCGAGAACAGGGGTCTGTGGGCACGCCTCCCAAGGGTGGGCGCGGCCCCGCACGGTCCCCGATTCCCCCAGACCACAGAGGCGGCTCTGGGAACGCTGCGTCCTCAGACCTCTCCTAGCTGGACTCCCAACGTTGGAGGCACCATTCCGGCAACAGACGGCACCTGTGCTGGCTGACCTGTGCGTGGGCAGCCCCGGGGCAGGCGGGCAGCCTGACTCTCCAATCCACACTCAGAGACGGGAGATCTGTGCCCCTTCCCTTCCCTTCCCTCCCCACAGCCCCGGGCCCAGACCTACACTCGGCTCGTCAGCACCTGCCTTGCTCCTCCAAAGGCAGGATGGAGACACGCGGCCCTCCCTCCACACCGCCGAGCTCTCTGCCTGTCCTCACACAGCGTGCCCCCCGCTCGTGATCACCCCGGCTGCCAGCTCGGGACCCGCTGCCCGCCTCCTCCACGTGGCCTGCCCAGGACCCACAGCGGGCCAAGGTCGGTGGGCACGCTCTCCTGGCCCTCGGGGCCGCCCTGTCTGCCTGCCCCCCAGGCTCGGAGGAAGAGGTCGGATAAAGTGTCTGTGCCGGCCAGCCGCACTCACCGCGGGGCCTGGCGGGCCAGGGGGGCCTTCGCTGCCTTTCAGTCCGAGTGCGCCCTGCAAAGCAACGAGAACACGTTCGGGACACCGCGGGGAGAGGGCCCCGGGCTGGGCGGCGTCCAGCTCCATCACCCCGCCCGGCCCCTCACTCACCACTGGACCGGGAAGCCCCCGATCCCCAGGGAAACCACGCAGTCCAGGGGGGCCGTCTTTCCCAGGGAGGCCGGCGGGACCCGGGTCACCCTGAAATCAGAGCCACAGATGAGCTTCTGAGCGATGCCCGGGACCAGGGTGGCTGGGGAGGTGGGGCGAGGCTTCCTCTCCCAGATCCACCAGACTGAAGCCGGAGTGGGGCAGCCCCAGGCACTGGCTCCAGAAGGAGCCTCTGAGGGGCGGCTTGACGTGCTCCCGGGCAGCTCGGTGCACAGGAGCGTGACCGGTGCTCGCGCCTGGTAGGCACTTTCCGAGGGCTGGCTCTGCGTGTGGTTTGGGGACAGACTCCACCCCTCTGGGCTCAGGGTGGGTTGAGCGGGAGCCGAGGGCCCCCACGTCTGCCCTTTCCGTACACTTGGGGCTCCTCGTAAAACTGCTCAGGTAAAGGAGCCTGTGGCCAGACCACTGGCCACATCACCCGAAACAGACCCACCACCCAAGAGACTTGTTCCCAGCCTGAAACCACATTTCCCAAAAAGATAAACCAGCTGAGCGTTTTCCCTGAAGCACATGAAAGCTTTGATATATCTTCCAGAACTTTCTCCAGGGCCCGGCATGGGAGCAGAGGGCATCTCCGACCAGCACGCCCTTGACCCTTCCAAACTAGGACAGCTCTCTCGGTGAGGGGATACGTGCCCACCCACATCTACGCGTGTGTCTACATACGTCACACAGTCACACACACGTGTACGCGTCCTTAAGTGCACACACGTGTATCCCAGCACAGACACGTGCAATTCTTCCAACAACGCTTTACTGGCTCTCCTTCCTTATTCGCGGGTTTACTCTTGCGCCTGTGCTCGCGTGCACGGCTGGGTTTGCTGCGTCCCTCCCTGAAAAGCTGCGAGGGGAGAAGCTCGCCATTTTCAAGCCGATACCCAGGAATTACGACCACCAACCAGGGGCGCGCCCCGGCTGCGTGGGGAGGCTTCCTGGGGAACAAAGACGGGACGCAGGACCCACGCTAAGAGGCAGGCTAGAAACACGTCCACTTTCTGTTTTCGTTATTTATCCTTTAGCCTCTTGTGGTGGGAAACTTTTTAACGGGTCGCTTTCTGCTAAATCAGTTTCAGACACGAAACGTCAGGGTGGGTTATGTGCGTCTGGGAGCCGGAGTGGCAGCCGGGGGAGGGGAGGCCAGCCGGGCACGGCCCCGGGGCCGAAGGCCAAGGACGGTTTGACCCCCGGCCCCCCGCTGCCATCCCCCTCTGCGGCAACACAGCCCAGATCCTCCTTCAGACCAGGCAAAAGTGGTCGTCTGGGGAGCCAGCTGGCACGAACAGCACTGGTCTGAGACCCCCCACTCGTTCATCAGAAAACAGCCGGACAGAACAGCGATCCCTCCGTGAAGTCCAGGCCGGCAAGGGAGGCCCGACGAACTCACCTTCGTCCCTTCTTTCCCGGCAAGGCCGGGGAGCCCCTGCTCACCGGGGGGGCCTGGGGGCCCGGGGTGGCCACGCTCGCCCATTGGGCCCGTTTCTCCCGTGGGACCCTGCGGGGAGAGTCCACGTCAGCCCCGAGCGTTTTCGAGACACGCCAGGGAGCAACCTTGCCTTCCGAAGCTAAGGACAGCCCTGGGCACGGAGGCAGAGGGCCCGCTGTGTGCCCTCCAAACCCCACAGTGTTTTGCGAGCGTCCTCTCTCTGGTAAAAGTCCAGGAGGAAACGGACGGGGCGGACGGGGTGGTTGGGTGCCGCGAGGGTGGCCCGGTGGCCACGCGAGAGGTGGGCGGCGTGCCCACATCCCCCTCGGTCCGCGGCCGCAGCGGGTCAACGTCTTATTTCCTGCTGCATCAGGTGGGAACTCGCTGCCCAGTTTTGCTGCTCCAAGCCATCGGTCCTGGCTGCAGGCCACCGTGCGGTGACCCACGGGCCGCGGCACTGGCCGGAGCCAGGAGGCCCAGGCTGCCGGGGGCTCGGGGGCAGGGAAGAGCGGGCCCGAGCCGGGCCTGGCCCCGGCTGCCCGCAAGCCAGCTCCGTTCCGCTAGCTTGCCTCGTGCTGATTGTTCAACAGACCGTCCCCCGTTCTCCCCATCTGGCTCCCTGTGCAGAGCTCATCTCTGAACGCTAACAAGCCGCGGGACTCGGGATTCTCCGTCAGCAGCACCTACGCCTTCCGAACCCTGGGGCACCTCCCTCCCGTGTGGGCGCCGCGCAGATGGCCAACAAAAGCGGGGGGGACGCGGCTGCTTACCTGAGGGCCCACGACGCCCGGGGGCCCTGGGGGGCCGGTCTTGCCTTGGAAACCCTGCGGAGAGAGAGTCACCATGCCGAGATGGCCGAGCGGTTCTCATCAGAAGGCTCGCGCCCCGACCCCCGACCCCGACCCCCGACAGCGAAGGTTCCCCACCACACTTGCGAGGGCCCGTCTCCCCGCTTTTGTCTGTGTGTATATTTCGCGAACACAGTGAGGCCGGAGAGGTTAGCTTCGCTCGCTGCTTTTCCGCCACCGGGCTTTTGTGCCGGGAAACAGATTTTAAAGCCGCCGATCCTGACAGCGTCACTAAGCGTTCACTTTCCCGGCGGACTCGGCACCATTGTTCAGCCTCCGGAAGCTCGACTCGGGAGCTACCTCTGGGCTGTTTCTCATCAGCGACTTTGGGAGATGGTCCCACGTGTGTCGCTAACGCCTCTGCCGAGTGACAGGTGACCTCACCCGCCCCTCGGCATCTGTGGGAACCGGGACAGGGCGGGGGTCTTCGCCGCTTTCGTAACCCGGCAACTCGAACGCGCGGTCAGCCGGGTTCAGGGGGTTCCTCGCCTCTGCCCGCACACGGCTCGTGTGCCACAGCCCCGCCTTCAGTTTGGATGGTGGCTCTGTTACGCGTCCTCCCTTCGAGGAGGCGGCTGCGGCTGCGAAGCAGGGACGCTTCGTTTCCAGGCGCATCTACAGAGCCCTGCACGTGCCAACAAGATGCCCTCTGCAGGTGCCGAGACGCTGGCAGGAACGTGCAGCTGTGACGCCCGGGAAGCTGTTAGTGGGAGCTCTAGAATCTGGAGGGGGGCGTCTTAAGCCACAGGGAGACCTGGGGGGCGAGCGGGCTGGCCCGCGTGGCTGATGGGCAAGGGCGGTTCCCTGCCTCACTGCCGGACGGCCGCCGGGCCAGCACCGGAGACTTCACGCTTAGTCGCTGGACCGTGCAGGGCCCACGGCGGATTCAGCGTCTCTGCAAATTCTCGGGGGGCTCTTCTCTTGAGGCCCAAGGGAAGCTGCATGCAGTGCACGGGAATGGCCGTACTTTATTTATCTTGCGAGAGAGACGGCGTGTGCGTGTGCACGTGCGTGCGAGCGGAGAAAGGGCAGAAAGAAAGGGCGAGAAAGAGAGAATCCCAAGCAGACTCCGCGATGTCAGCAGAGCCCCACATGGGGCTCAGACTCGGGAACGGTGAGATCGTGACCTGAGCCGAGATCCAGAATCGGACGTTTAACCGACTGAAGCCCCCAGGCGTCCCGGAAATGGCCATTTTTCAAGCAGAACCTTTGGAGGCAGCGTTTACAGGGTCAGAAACAAGGGGTGGTGGACAGGTCAAGGGCACCCTCACGTGGGGGGCCGTGGCACAAGTGCCAAGTGCAGGCAGGAGCCTGAGTATAAGGCAGGAAAGGCCCGTCCGTTTGCCCTGGGGTCAGGACCATCCCTGGCTGGTCTCGAGCCCCTGGCTGGGACATGAGCTTTGGGCTCACGCTTAGAAGCGATGCCCTTTGCTGCATCCGTTTTCTAAAGAACAAAGTCAACACCCGAGGGAAGACCTTTCTGGAAGGTTTGTCTGGACGCCCCGTGTTGGAGACATCTGTCCTGCCTGGGTCTGGAGACCGGGTGCCCCCCGCGTCCACGAGGGCAGCCAGGCACGGCACGGGTAGCTGGGAAGCCCCTACATTACTTTCCCAGCAAAGACGAGCAGCTTAATTACTCCACCAGCCTCTGTCTGGGGTGAGGCAGAGGCAGAAAGGCACACGCTTGGCAAAACCTTGTGTCTTGTCTCCTCAGAACAGCATTAGAGAAAAACAGGCAAAGCTCAAACGGAATGTTTTAATTTTTCTCTATAAACAAAAGAACGAGGTGACGTGCATTCATCAGCCAGCATGCGCCCCGCAGCAGAACGCCGGGAAGGTGCAATTAAAAGAACCTTTGTCACAATGAACCAGGGGGACAAGGGGATGCTTTTAGCGCAGGCACGGAGGAGATGTTAACGGCGGCATTCAAAGCTTCGTGGGACGCGGGGTTTGCTGTGAGACCCTTTCAGAGGCCCGTGACTACAAAGAAAACTGGCCGTAGAGACAGAGGGGCCGGCTCAGCAGCCTGTGCCGTCTTTCTGGTGACCAGGAGGTCCCCACCCGTCCGAGCCTGGAGCCTCCAGGTCACAGGTGCGCCCACGGCCCCCCGCGGACACGCCCGCCGTGGGCGCGGTGGGCTGGCCTGCAGGGCCAGGAAAGGACCTTATTTCTGAAAGATGCTTTTTCTTCCCACTGAAAACGCCGGGCGCTTTAACCTCCGGCCAACAGCGACGCAGCCTGCACTGGGCTTCTCCAAAGGGAGGTGGGCAGTGCACCCGGGACGGCAGAATCGCTCACCGATCACGAGCCTGGCTGAAAGCCCAAGTTATAATGGGCGGGCCACCTGCCTCATTGAAGGGGCCCCGCGTAGCCCCTGCCATCAGCCCCGGGGCCGGGAGGGCCCGCACAGACAAGGCGCCAGGCCGTGTCCCTTCTCTTACTACATCCCAGCGCGAAATGGCAGAATGGCACGGGGTCTTTCCGGCTCGCTTTCTGGCCCGAAGGCGCACACTTCGAGAGTGGCCGCAATCACGATTCCTCACTGAGGAACAGGAGGCTGGGTGCACACGGTTCAGCGTGCGGGTGGCATTTTGTCTGCCATGATGGTTCTGAACGTGACCCTGGACCGAAGTTGCCGGGACACCTTGGGCACCGGCACCGGCCTTCTGCGCACACAGAGCCACCGCTGGCCTGCACGGGGCCGTCCGCAGGCAGGCTCACCCCGAGTCAGCGGAAGATGGCCGCCACCTCAGGGGCCTTCCCGAGGCTGGCCACTTTCTCCCGAGCCCACGGGGCCGAGGAGGCGTGCCCACGGGCGGGGCTGTGGGAGAGGCCGGGCCAGCCTGCGTCCCCGTGTCCCCGTGTCCCCCACGCTGCCAATACTCACGGTCTCTCCTCTCTGTCCAGGGTGTCCCGGGAGCCCGTCCTTGCCCGGAGGGCCCTGAAGGAAGAGGCAAAGGGAAGAAGTTGCATTCAGTTCTGAGAGGCGCGCACCTTTGGGATTTCAGACCAAACAAGGGGACGAACACAGCCACCTCGCTTCAGAGAAAGCTCCTGCGAGGGTCACAGTGACCAAGTGTCACGTGGGGACCCAGCACCTGTGCGTCACCTCCCGAACCTGCGCAGCCTTCCCGAGCGCCACACTTCCCCTCCCAGGGGAGAAACTGAGGCAGGGAGAGGTGCAGCCGTGGGACGCACAGGCAGCAGCACGGGGACCCGGGTCCGCCTTGTCCTGGCCGCTGACCCCCAGCATGTCCGTCTGGCGACAGTGCCCACGGTCAGGCATCTTTCCTTCTGGGGTGTAACAGAGTGCGCTCTGCCTGTGCTGACTTGGACTGTGCCCCCAAAATACAGGGGGAAGTGCTAGCCGCCCCGCACCTGCGAAGGTGACCTCGTTTGGAAATGGGGGCTTTGCAGACGTCACCGACGCAAGGTCACACTGCACTGGGGTGTTCCCAAAGTCGGTGGCTGGTGTCCTCACAGCAAGACGGGGGCGTGACGACCCAGGGACACCCCCAGAGGAGGCGCCACGTTAGGGTGCAGGTAGAGACCGAGTGAAGGGCGTACAAGCCGCGGTCGGCCAGCAACCACGGGAAGCCGGGAGCGGGGCGGGGAGGGGGCGGTCTCTCCCAGAGCCCCCCAGGAGGAACCGGCCCCGCCAACCCCTGATCTTGGCCTCTTGGCCTCCAGACTGCGAGACAGCACGTTTCTGCTGTCTCAAGTGGCCGAGTTGGTGGTAATTTGCAACGGTGGCCCGGGACACTCACACTGGACCCAACTACAAGATCGTGTCCGCCCAAATGGGAGAGAGGTCCGCGCTTCCAAAAAGCGGCTCTCTCCAGTTTCCCCGCCGACGCCCCTCCCACCGGCCCAGCAAGGAAAACACGTTACTCACAGGAGGGCCCTTGGGTCCAGGGAAACCGGTGGGTCCTTGGGGTCCGTTGGGTCCCTGCGGATAGAGAACGGCCAGCTGAGCACAGATGTCCTTTCCCCAGTGCGTGGGGAACCAGGAGACCCCACCATGGTCCTCCCGAGTCCTTGGTTCTCCGAGCAAAGTCTCTTTGTGCTCCCCCGGACCCTTTCTCCATTTATTCCAGCCCCCTGCCCCCCGCCAACGCAACAAAGGAGGTCAGTCCGGGGAGCTGAGGGGGGCAGCTTGGGGCCGAGGGCCGGGGGAGGGGGCCGCCCGCTTCGACAGGCAAGAGACCTCACTCCCAGCGAAGGCTATCACTGACCCGCTTTGGGATCCTAGGAAAACCCTCTCCTTCGGTAGGACTGGAGACACGCCTCCCTCTCCCCAGCCCACCCCGGGAAGAAACGGGGAGGGACATTTAAGGCAGGCTGCCTCCCCAGAGATGTTGGCAGAGGCCCGCGTGTTCACGGTGCTCACCCGTTCACCCGGAGGGCCAGCGGGGCCGTCGCCTCCAGAGTTGCCCTAGGAAGGGAGGGACACAGAAAAAACAGCTTCACCACGATGATCTTTATCATCACTGCCTGTGACAGAACACTGGCCCGTGACATCACGGGACGTCAGTCACACACGGCACACGGGCACAGGCGCGGGTCACCAGGACTTCCAGGAAAGGGCAGAGGGCGCCAGCCGCCGATCCACGCTCCCAAAGGCCACCTGTCTTGTCATCAGACCCTGAGCTGCTATCCATGGGGCTGTGACATTTCCCCGAGAAGAGCCCCCTGCGGAGGGACAAAGGCCACGCTCCCACCAGGAAGTGTGTCGAAAAGTCACATGGCGATAGGACCCAGGCATCTGCCCCGGGGCCCCCACAAGCGGTGACAACGGCTGTGCCGTGGTATCACTCGCTCGTGCAGGGGAGCGTTAATCCCTGTACGGAAACGTGGGACGCACCGGCACTCAGCGCGGGAGAATGTTCTGTACCCCCCGGTGGACACATCCCACTAGCCGGGGGGCCAGCTCTGCACCCCAGCCGAGCAGAAGGCCCACGTCCCTCGGTGGGAGCGCACTTTGGAATGGCGTCCCGGCCGAACGGGGAGGGCCTGCTTGGCTGTCACGTTTCCACGCTGAGAAAACGGGAGGAGGGGACGTAAGGGACAGGCTCGGGCTCTCCCTCTGAGGCAGGAGGTAGAAACGGGCCCTCCCCACCAGAACCGGATGGTGGGGTACCCGGATGGCTCAGCACTTGTGCAAAGCCCGGGGGCCCGGTCCCCTAAGGCTGCGGAGGTCCCAGTGTGGGGTGGCCCTTCCCGCCACGGCTCCGTCGGGGCTGAGGCACGTGATGCAACTCAACCTGACCTGTCCGAGGGCTGCTGGCCCGGCTCCTTCCTAAATACCCTCAAGCAAATTTCCTTTTTTTTCTCCCAACAAAAAGGCCACGGATCACCCACAGGTGCTCCACGTGTGGGTGGCGTGGCTGATGCCCCAGAAGTCACTGAAAACCTACCTTGGGGCCGGGCTTCCCAGTGATGCCCCGGGGGCCCCGTTCGCCCCTCGGACCCTGCACGGGGGGGAGAGAGGAAAGGTGAGCTCGAATCCTCCCAGCCCTGGACACCTCCCTCCCCCTCCCACCGAGCATGCCCCCTGCAATGTGCTCCCGCTTCTGGAAGCCCAGAGGGTGGTTACCGTCGGGCCTCGCTGCCCCCGTGGTCCTGGCTTCCCAGGTGTGCCCTAGAACCAGAGAAAGAAGCGGCTGGTCAGTCACTTGTCAGAGACCCCTGCCACGGCCTGGGTGGTGGCCCTCTCCTGGGTTACGGGGAGAGAGCTCGGAAACAGAAGCCGGGAAGGTCTGCTCTCCTTGTCTGTGCTTCTCCAGGAGATTTTTCAGGCCGAGGGGACTTCACTGCACATTCGATACACAGAGCTTTGTGTTTCCGCACAGGCCTGTAGAAATCCAATTTTCTCCCTGCAGTCTGATGGATGTTTACCGCCCTATCTGGTTTCCTTTCCGCAAGCATCAACACCCCCCACTTCCCCTCCCGCCCGCCCTCTCCCTCCCTTTCTCCATCTCTCTCAGTGGCGGGGGCGAGGGGGATCATTACCGCAACCCCTTTCATACATAATTTACTTTTGCTACAGTTCCGAATATTAGCCATTAAATTTTCAACAGGCTCCACAGTCAAGCAAACTTGCGGCTCCATATATAAATCATACACCCAAAGTCATCGGCTGCTCTTCTCGTAGAACCTAGACTCCTTTTTCTTGGCGGTGTTGTTTTGCATTTTCCAAACCACGGAAAACAGATGCGCCACATTTGTTTTTCTCGGAAGCAGAGCTTGGGTAACGGGTAACCGCGGTTCACCCGCAGCGCGCAGAAGCAACGGGCGGACCGCCATCCCGGTGTCCCCACCGCCTCCCGATTCATCTTCCAGAACTTTATTCCGATTTCGAGAGACGAAGCCCAAGACGGAGCTGAGCCGCGAAGGCCACCTGCCGCACCGTCTCTCCCCAGCTTTGACTTGCTCGCTGCTGGAATCAAAACTGCTCTGTGCCGTCTGCCGTCTTGGAGTGAATTTAATACAACGGTTTACGGTGACGAGGTGATTATGTGTCCTTCCAAGAATGCACTCTGGTTTCCCTGCTTTAATTACCTGGCGATAGCCTTTGGCTCCAAATAAATATTTGCATACGAACATTAATGCAACATCTGCTTTCTTCGCGCTGTTGGCTTTTACCAGCGTGGACGCCGGGCCAGCCCCGGCTACTTGTTGGCGTCCGTGGGTGCGTCCAGCCGCGCGTCTTCTCCGCCAAGTCCCACACCCGTGAGCCCGGGCACAGAGGGCAGGACCGAGGCTCAGCCCCGGCCTCCCGGGTGAGCCTGCTGCCCAAGGGTTTCCCTGTAAACTGAACCAGAGACGGACGGATGCTGCTCAACAGGAACCGCCCCGTCCACGGTCTGCTTGGTGACTCGCCTGTGAGCGCCTGTCCTCATGTCCTCACGGGGGATGCGCAGTCCCAGAAACGGCCCTGCTCCGGCCGAGAAGCCAAGCACAGGTGCATCTCTGGACTCCGGCCTCCCGGGCCCCTCAGCCACCAGCCCCGCAGAGCCGCCCTCCCGGTCCGCAGATGGCTCAGGAGCGGCGGGAGCAGGCACCACGGAACCCCTGCCTGTGTCCCTCTCCTCCATGATTTCCAACTGGGACTCTCAGGGATGACATTTTCAATGTGGCTGGTGCCTTCAGTCACGTGGCAAGACGGACCATGCCCCATGGGGGTGGCCTTGAGGCCCCGGGGACACCACCCTTTTGCCCCCACCACCTGTTCACCGTCCCCTTGTCTCTCCCCCCCCCACTCTGCCCCCTGCTCAGGCCTCAGTCCTTTGTCCCGGGCATCTGTGAGGCCCAGCCCACCTCCGCCCCTCCAGGCTGTCCCTGAGCCCTCCCTACCTCTGCAGTCAACCGCCCCCCCTTCCCCAGCACATCTGGTTTGTCCCTGAGCACGCTCCGCCATCCGCCACACCATCTGCTTTACAGACTTGCTCCCTGTCCCCACCCTTGGAAGGCAAGTTCCACGAGGGCAGGGATCTGGGCTTCTGTGGCTCTGTCCCCAGGGCTCCAAGAGCACCTGACATGTGGGGACAGGGGAGGTGCTCAACTAATGCCATTTGGATGGAGGGAGAGCTGCGTGGATGGACGGATGGAGGGAGGGAGGGAGGGAGGGACACAGTGACAGGCTGGCAAGAATGACCCCATAACTTGGTCTGGAAGGGTCAGCGAGCCAGCCGGATTGCCAGGATCGGCGATCAAGGAAGAGTTGCAAACCACCAGGGCACCGGGAAGGTCACTGTCACTGGGAAAAAATTTCCTCTTCCTTTCCTGGGGAAGGTTCCAGAATAAAGACATCTCTCTCAGGAGATATGTGGGGGGGGACAGACGTGCATAATTCCGGGGTTCCTCTCCCGTGCAGGGATGTGGGTCCTCAGTCGCCCCCGGGGAGGGCGTGGGGAGCCCATGAGCTGAGCCGTGAATGGTCCAGGTCTCCTGACAGGACGTGCTCGTGAAACTGTAGCCATCTGTGTGGTTCACTTGTGTGCAGGGCCATCTTGGACGCTTCCCAGGGACGGACTTGGCCTTTTCCTCTAGATCCCACGTCCTCCGCTTGCCTCTGTGCCCCCAACACCCGGGAGGGGCACAGGGAATATTTCTCCCACGATATGCGCGAACGTGCTTGCCGGTCCTACTTGGCCCTTGCCCGAGCCGTTGCCTTTTGTAAAAGTTGACATCGTTGTCCTCAGGGCCTGCCCCCACCAAGGTGGCCTCCGAATACAGCAACCACCACAGGCAGCTTGGAAAAGCCCCGTAAATTCCCAGCATCGTTTCCTTGCGTCTCTGCTTTAGGTCCTGGGAACCAGGAGCCAAACCTCACAAGAGCAAAGCTTCTGGACCCATGCTCCCCCGTTCTGCAACCACATCTGTTTTCGGTGGCGTCCCTGGTGACCCCCAGCACCGACGCATGGGGATAACGGCCCGTGGGGCTTGGGGGGGGGGTACCCGGGCATCTCTCTGCCCCTCTGAGCTCAGGAAGCTGAGTAGCTCTACAGGGGCGGGGAGAGAAGAGCGGGGCTTGGGCCCGAGTGCCGGCCCTAGGGCGCCGGCCAGGCCTCCACGGCCCCACGCGACCCATCCCGACGGGGCCTTGATCCCTGGCCCCAGCGGGCTCCTCCACGGACAGGGGCTGTGGCCAAATCACACGACCAAATGCCGAACATCGCGGCCCCTCTAGGAGAGTCTCGCCACGAGCTGGTGTCAAAGGTCAGGAGGCCGCCACCAGCACAGAAGCCACTCCCTTATCACCCCCATGCTTCCCGGACCCTGGCCCACCCTTCACAGCGGCCTCTGTGAGTATTCCAGAGGGCAGCTTTCCCCAAAGGCGTCCGTCAGACTCTCTCTGGAGGTCAGACAGACAGGTAGGGAGGCGGATGGGTACACGGACAGCGACAGACAAGGAAGAGCCAGACAGACACGCTCGCAGATGTACGTGCAGGTGAACAGGTAGATGCGCGTGGAGATCAGGTCCAGCTGCAGATGACGACAGTGTCCCCGTGCTCACGCCGTCTCCTCGCACTGAGGGCAGTTCCCCGTTTTCTATCTACCTCAGGCATCGGGCACGTACACGTTTGTTTACGCGGGTTGGGCTGGCTTGAGGTCTCTCTCCGTTTTTCGGGAGAGCTCACCGTCTCTGCTCAGACGCGGTGAGGACAGATCGGGGCAGGGGTCTCTCTGGGAAGACGCAGCCCTCCTGTGCCAGGAGCAACAGCGTGGGCGCAGGGGAAAGGGCCGGGCCTGTCCCAGTTCCCGCAAAAGCGGCAGTCCTTCCTCCGAGGTCTGGGGTCCTCCCCGCCCCAAGGTACGCCCTGCACACGTCTCGCAACCCGGCCTCTCTGCCCCCACATGCCTGTGGACAACCAGCTCAGAACTGAACGACCAAGAGGACCCCCTCGATCCTGCGTCCCGGGCGGCAATGCTCAGAGAGCGCCCTGTAATTTCCCCGACAGAAGGCCTGGAGCAGGGGGCGGTCAGGGCGGCGTGGGGGGCGTGGCTTCCTCAGCCCAGCCCTTCAGAACGCCACTGCCCATGGTGACAACGGAGTGAACCACAGCATCGGGCACCGGGCAGGTGCCCTGGGGCAACGGCAGCTTGGGAATGACGAGGGGGGAAGAGCTTCCTGAATTTGGACCGGCAGGGTAGGCAACACGCTCCTTTTTCCTCCTTCCCTTCCTTTAAAAATTCGCCCGGAGGAAAGGCCCTCGGGTTGAAAGACTCGGGTTTCGCTCACGGCCTGAGGAGCTGTCGGGGTCGCGGTGTCGGTCAGAAAGCATGCCCTCCCCTCCCGCCGCTGCCCTACAGCCCACCACCACCCAGCCCCGTGTGCGGGGAGTCTCCAGCGCTTGGTGCTGAAGGCCACGGGCTTAAGGTCCGCCATCTGGAAAGCGGTTTGGGCAGCAAAGTGGGTGAGAGCAAACAGGACGTGCCAGAAAATGCACCCGTTGAATACCAAGGCAGTGGAGCGAGCCACCTGACCGGAGGCCAGGCTGTCCTTACCCTGCCGCCCTTCTCTCCGTTGGCACCAGGAAAGCCGGGAAATCCGATAGAACCCTGAAAGAGAGGTGACTCATAAGGAAGCACGAGAGCTGGGCCAGAGAATCAGCTATGCTGCGTGTGCCAGCAGCAGCTTACGGTTCACGGCCTCAGACACGAGCTCCACCGACCCACCCCCGACCCACCCCCTCACCCCCCACCCATCCATCCATCCACCTTCTACCCTTCCATCCATCCATTCATCCATCCGTCCATCCGCCCACCCATCCACTCATTCACCCACCCAACCATCCAGCTACCCATCTACCCATCTACCCATATATCCATCCCATCCAACTATCCACCTACCCCTCCATCCACTCAGCCAACCATCCATCCATTCTGCCCAACCATATACCCACCACCCCGCCCCCAGCCAGCCATCCACCCATCTAACTATCCACCAATCTGTCCACCCACTCAAACACCATCCATCCATCCATCCATCCATCCATCCATCCAACCATCTGTCCATTCAGCCAGCCATCCACCCATCATCCATCCACTCACCCATCCATCCAACTATCCGCCTATACAAACGTCAACCGCCCACCCACCAACCCACCATTCACCATCCATCCGTCACCCACTCACTCAAGAAATATTTCCTAGGCATCTCATAGAGTCCAAATCTAAAAACCAAAGCTGAGTCTTAACCACACTTCCCCCTTCTCCCCCTCTGAACACTCATGTCTTCAAATGCTGGTATCTGCGAAGAACAGGGCACACAGATTCCTGAGAATGAACTGGAAGGGATGTGTGGATCTCACATTCATGACATTTTGTTTGCTGCGTCTTGTTGTCATGTTTTGTTATCTTCCCAGAACACCTCTAAATAAAGCATGGCGGGTTGTAGAGTGAGAAGTTAATGCAAATCTATGCACTGGCTCTAACAACTAACAGCTTTTTAATTCTAGAAACCTACGAGGGGCACGTAGACAAAAGAGACACTTGGGGACTTTGATGTGGGTAATACCCAGACAACTACGACGTGAGCTTCCCCGTGACACTCGGGCACTTCCCGTGCCCGTGGGAGGTGGCTACTGTCTTCAGCGGGCCTCGACTCTCCGGTGGCTAAAAATCCTGACCTGAATGTGCGCTCAGACCATGAAAAGTTCGCGAATTTCCAAACCTTGCACCCCTACGTCCACCTGCCAATCCAGGCAGGAGACTGCCCCGGACACCCGGGTGCAGGTCCCACAGAGCTCAGTGCGGGTGCTGGGACACGGTGGCATGTCCAGACACTCCTGAGGACCTTGAAAACTGCCAGGCGGGGCGCCTGAGTGGCTCAGTCCCTTAAGCGTCTGACTTGGTTTGGGCTCAGGTCATAATCTCACAGTTGCACGGGGTCAAGCCCTGCGTCAGGCTCTGCACTGGCAGCATGGGGCCTGCTTGGGATTCTCTCTCTCCCTCTCTCTGTCCTTTCCCTGCTGGCACTGTCTCTGTCTCTCTCTAAATTAATTAATTTAAAAAAAACTGCCAGGCAGCTCAAAGTTTTATTCCCTTGCCTTCCGAGGACACTGCCTGAACTTGGCCCACACACCCCCGGACTTCTCTCCTCTCCTCCCCTCAGAGGACATATACTTCAGGACAAAAGGCCTGTCCGTCAGCCCCTCTTGCTCCAAGACGCGGGGGGCACGGCCACGTCACAGCCGCACTCAGCACGCTACCGTGGGACCCCGAACAAATTCCCGTTTCACTGCAAACTGCCTCCCCGCATACGGGGCGAGGGCCCACCCGCCCCAAGTGGATATTAGCATTCCACGGGAAGGACTGCTGATTCCTCAGCCAGAATGGAAATATCCAGGGGGACAGGCAGCCCACGGGGCCCTTCCCGGGAACGAGCCTGAGCCTGGGAGCCTGGAAAGGCGCTGAAGCCGGGGAGGCAGAACGACGCAAGCAAAGCCGGGAGAGACAGGAACTCTCCTGCACCGCTAATTATGTCTCCGGTGCAGACAGCTGGTTATTTTTTAAAGAAGAACCATGAATAATAAAAGGTGAGATTTGGGGAAAAAAATAACGTGTTAAATGATTTCCAAGGCCTGGAGGAGATGTTTCACTTAAAGCAGAACATGATTTCATGGAAGGAAGGTTTCATCTCCCTTTACGCTGTTATGAGCAAATAACCTTCAAATCTCCAGTGCGGAGCAGAGGTGAGAGAGGCTTCACGAGTCCTCGGTGCAGAGAAAGCAGCGGGCAGAGGTGCAGGGGACGCCTCGCCTCGCACGGCCCTCGGCTCAGGCTGGCTCTGCCCCCTTCTCCGAAAGGCCCGACTGCCAGCCCCTCCTTCCAACCCAACCAGGCTAACGCGCAGGCTGTGGCCAGGGCAGAGCCTGGGGGAGACAGCTGGGGCGACGCTGGGTTTCGCCACAGCAGCCTCCCCCGGGGCCGTGGGTGTCCGAACACCCGATACTCTCATAAGTTACCTTGGGCCCTTGTCTTCCCGGGTAACCTGGTAATCCCGGCACTCCGAGTTTTCCCTGGGGAAAAAGAAGGGGCTGTGTTATCTGGCCAGCACCTTACCTCTCCATCCATTTTCTTCCAGCCGAGAAAGGACACGGAGAGGCCGCTGCCTGCCCCCTGGGAAGCCGTCTCCCCCGAAAATCCCTGCCCGGACGGGAGGCAGGAGGAGACACGGCCATGGCTGAGGCAAATCTCCAACGGAGGAACTCTTTATCTGTGAGATTCTGTCGAGCCCTTTTGTAAAAGAGTCCTCGGGGCAAGACAGGGCGGATGTCTGGTGCACTCTGAGCGCCCGTTCCTGGGCCAGCGCCACAGCAGGGGGCAGGGGGGCGGGGGGCACAGGTGTAAGGACAGGGGCCTGTGGAGAGTCCCTGCATGAAAGATGATGCCCTGGGTGCCGGGGCTCGGTCCCCAAGCTCTGGGGCACCCGGAGGAAGGAGCCCTCTCAGGGCACTGGCCTGGCAAGGTGCTCAGAGAGACCTAGCTCGGGACAAGGAAAGGACTGGCCTAGCGACGGACGAATTCGCCAGGAAGGGTGGCCAGGGTGCCGGGGGAGCACGTGGGACAGGACCCGACTCAGATTACACCTGGCCCCATCTGGGGGCTTCAGCCCGGCAGAGTCACCAGCCTGGCCACCCAAGGCCGTCAGAAGGGTCTGTCCCCGGGAGGCAGTGAGCATCCTTCCCGTCACATACCTTCTCCCCAGGGGGTCCCAGAGGACCCGGGTCGCCGTTTGGACCTCCACGACCCTTCGGGCCTTCAGGGCCATCTTCTCCTCTGGGACCAGGGGGGCCGATCTCCCCCTGCAGGTCAGAAAAGAGAAGGTGAGGAAGAACCCCCAGTCTCCACCCCCCACCACATGACTCCCATGGCCGTTCTGGGCCCGAGAGTCCGGGTCCCAGGTCAGATCTTGGGGTAGGAGCCGCTTAGCCCGCTTGGCGCACCAGGCGGCCTCAAGAGCACGGCACCCGCCCCTGTCCGACGAGACGGGAGCACCGCGGCGCAAGCTGTGGGGCTCTGCTGAATGGCCACGCCGCCCCTCTGCACAGCGGTGGGAAGTTCCTTCTCCAGGCTGCACGCTCCTGCTTCTCCAAATGAGTCCCTCTCGGTTGAGGTGACTTTGGTTAACCCCGGAGCTCTCAACCGCTCCTTGCCCAAATAGATCAGGACAACCTGTGCGCAGGACGGTGCCTTTTTCCTCAAAGCAGGGATGGGATGCAGCCCCCGCCGCCCAGGGGTCTGGGCCTGGCAGGCACACAGGAGACCACGTGACGTGTCCCAGAGACGGAAGGGTCCTCAACGCTGCCCCAACCAACTTCGCTGCGGTCCAGCCTGGGCCCGGACACGACCGGGGGTCTGGGGGCTTGCCGAGGTCCACGGCAGCGCCGGCCCGGCCTCTGAGCGCCGCCCCCCCCCCCGCCCCCCCCCCGGCCCTCTGCTCACTGCCGGGTCTCGCTCTGATCACTGGCTTCCAGCGGCAGCTGGAAGACAGCCGTACCCCCCACAGCAACGATGGGTGTCCCACGGGAAACGAAGGACCAATAACTTCCTTATTCGTAATGTCCAGTGTGTCCGCGGGCCCAGGACTCTCGGTCCCTAAGAAATGTTCTTCCAACAAAAGGACCCTTCACACATTAACTGAGCACCTAGGAAAGGTCACGCTCGGGGCAGAAGTTTCTCCGCTCCCTGGCTGAGGAAGTGTCCCTGCTGCCAGTCCCACCCTCACCCAATTCCAACGGCAGGCCTGCCCGCGGAGCCTGGAGTGTGACCTCCGGACATCCTTTGTGCAATCTCTTTCAGAGATGGACCCTCGTGATGTGGACCCCGAGCGTGTGCACGGCATTGTCAGAGGCAGCATAAAAAGGACGTTCGCCAGCCAGAGAGAGAGAGGCCCCTCAGATGTGGGGCAGAGTCCCGTCACCATGGAGAAAGTTCTAGAAGGGCTGTCTTTAGCAGGAACATAACTGGGACACGACTGTGAAATGAATCTCTCTCTTTCGTTCCTCCGCCTTTGATAGAGGCCAAGATTGCCTCTGCCTTTTTAGTCTGTGACACGGCGCCAGGCGCGTGGGGCTCTCCGGGGCTGGCACGTTCTGAAAAGGCACCTGCAGGCCAGCTTTGCCGGGGAACAGTTACGGCAGCCGCACGGCGGCCGACAGCCGTCTGTCCAGGTGCGCGTCCAGCTGCCGCCACAGCTGTGCCCACGCGGGTGGCTCGGGCACCTCCCGCCCTCCTGCCCGGGGCCTGCGCTCACTCTCAAGGGGGTCGGGGCCCTTCAAAGTGCCCGCGCCCTGGCGGTGGCGGCCGGCCGACGACCCGGAACCTTCCTCCCGCTTCATCTGCTCTGCCCTCTCCCCACTTAGAGGAAGACACAGCCAGCAGCTTTCTGCCCGGCGCCTGCCGTGGGAGCCAAGCCCATCCCCCTGCAGCACGAGCAGCTTCCTCGGGCGGGGAGGTAAATTATTCATTAAAAAGCAACTGCTGTCTTGCAGCTTCTGATGCCCGAGCATGAGATTACAGAACACAGGAGCTGCTCGGGGTCCGAAAATCACGGGAGGATGCTGGGGGGCCCGAGATGCCGTCGGGGCGGGCAGGGACCCCGGCCCTCCCGGGTCGGACGGCATTTCTGCAGCCCCCTCCCTCCGTCTCTTCCGAGCCAAGTGAGGTGCTCTGCCATCCCGAGTGTCGGCCGCAAAAAGACAAGTCCCCACGGACCCCCTGGGCACGGAGGTCAGGGCACAGGGCAGAGGGGCCAGGTGACCCCAGGTGACCCCAGTGACCGGGTGTTCACGCCAGGCGAGAGCCGCCTTGGCTCTGAGCGGGAAGCTGAGGGCCAGTGGGGGGACAAGCACAGAGCCAGGCCCCTGGGCTCCCAGCTGTTCCTGCCTGCTGGCCGAGAGCACCCCCCGAAGAGGCGTCACCTTCGTTAGGAGAAGCTGTCCTGCGGCCCCGAACGCCGCAGCCCTCCCCTGGCCTCCCACCCCCAGCCCCAACCCCCGCCAGCACCCCAAAACACTCACCCGATCGCCCTTGATTCCCATGTCGCCTTTAAACCCAGGAAAGCCGTCTTCACCCTGACAAAGGACAAGGCAGCGCCTGGGTCGGCACGTAGAGCCCACCTCCGGGGCGGCTGGCCCCCCTCCCCCCACGACTCCGCACACAGCCCCCAGCCCAGAGCCCCTGTCGCCACACAAGCGCTGGGCGTGCCGGGCGGGGGGGTTCCGAGAGTGAGTCCGGTCCCTCGTGAAGGGCGCCCCTCTAACTCTCTGTAGTCGTGGGGTCGAGCTCGTGGTCCGCCACCCCCACCCCCACACCCCTGCACCCCGCACAGCTGTGCACAGCTGGTCCCCGCTGGGGCCCAGTAGCCGCTGACGGGCGAGCACCGGGGCGGGGCTGGAGGGAGGACGCCCCAGAGAAGCCGGCCGCCACGGTGGGCCCCACAGACCGGCCCAGCAAGAGCTGGAGGGGACGGAAGGGCCCAGGGCTCGGGCAGTCTGGCTGTGGGGCAGCCCTCAGTGACACAGTCCTGCACCCTCCAGGCCAGGGGGACACATTCCTGCTATTCGCGTATTTGGGGATCCACAAGGGTCAGGGACTGCCGTGCGCTCGAGTCCCCACGCAGACAACCGCAGACACCCTCAGGTACTTGCACGGGGCGGCCTGGCTCGCCCTCCCTCTCCATCCAGGCCCGGCGTCCTGACCTCATTTGCCCATCGGGGGGCCTGGTCCTGAGCCCCAGGCCGGCCGGGAGCTGGTACACAGAGGGAGGCAGTCTTCTGGGACTTGGTGCGAACTCGTTTCTCCCCAGCCCGCAGTGCGCGTCCGCTGTCCGGTGATATGCCGGGGACTCACCCACAGCGGCCTCGGGCTCTAGGTCCCAGGAGGCTCTCCTCACCCCCACCCCGCAGGCTGCCCCCCCGGGGGCCCTCAGAGGGGCGGTGACTCTCCTGGAGAAGAGGCCTTCCCCGTCAGAACTCGCTCAGGTAGCCCTGTCTCTGGCTAAAGGACAAAAGTGATGGGACAAATGTGGCAAAACCTGGGGCTCTGGGGAGCCCCCGCCAACGGGATGAGGGGAGTTGAGGGAGCCGGGAGCTGCCGGTGGGGACCTCGTCTGTCCCGCGGGGAGTGTGCCCGGCCCTGACCCCGAGGGCCCTCAGTCCCCACGCTTCCAGGGGCCACAGGATGACGGCTCAGGGGTCTGCCTTCCTCCGCTGGCTCTCCAGGGGTAACCGAGGCAGTGTGCGTGCGCCTGCTCCCCCAGGCTGAGCACGGAGACGGGGCCGAGGCTGAGCCATCGCCACAGCACAGAGGGCCCAGCGTCCGCGCCGTCCCTGTCCAGCGTGGCCACGTGAGGAGCCAGCTCGGGGACGGGAACAGGCAGATGCCGCGGGGAAGGAGCCGTGCCGGGCGCGGCCGGGGGACACGGCGACACCTCTTTCCCTCCGCGCCTGGCTCTGCTCCAGCCTGAGGGGCCGCCCAGGGAAGAACACCCAGCACCCCAATGGCCCCGTTGTCCAGCTGCCTTGCGAGGCATCCGCCTGGGGTGTCCGCTGGCCTCTGCGGGTGAGCGGCGAGCCTTGGCCTTGGCCGTGGGTGGGGGGTGCCAAGCCCCCGACCCTCAGCCCCGCCAGGAGGTGCGCCCACAGCCTGCCCTTTTGCAAACAGTCTGTCCCGCGGGGGGGATCACGTCCCTCCACACTCAGAGGCCACATGAGCCTCAGCAGCTGTTAGGGCTGCCACGGAAGGAGCCACCCAGCCGGCCACCAGCTCTGTGGCAGGAAGAGGCGGGGGGCACTCACCTTCTCGCCCTTGGTGCCTTTCAGACCGCGGATGCCATCAGCTCCCTGGGCAAACACGAAGGGAAGAGAGTGAGTCGGGTGGGTCGGAGCCTCTCCTGAGCTCTCGAAAGGGAAGGGTCGAAGCCCCAAATACCAGGAGGGCTGAGTGCGCAGCCCCCCAACCCACACAAGCTCCCTCACGCTCCCAGTCTCCGAGGGAGGACCCTGCAGGCTCTCCTCATGCCTACGTGAGCCCTGCCTCCCTGCCTCCCCCCACCAAATATTCCCAGATGTCCCCCGCTGACATCTGCCCTCTTCCAGAAACATCCGTCTCTCTGAGGTCTGGGGAGCCGGTGGGACGTGAGGCCTCAGCATGGCTCTGGAATCGGGCAGACTGCTCGTGGCCTCTGACATCGTCCCAGGTGCCTAGTGCCTCGGTTTCCTCATTTGGGAAGTGGGGGTGACGACAACCACTGCCCTGTTACTGCTGGTGGGAGGGGGATGCAGACGAGCCCTCAGGACAGTGCCCGGCACATAGTTGGTGCTCAAAACACAACAGCTGTGTGCTGTCTGGCCGCTGTCATTCTGTATTATTATTACTAACATGCGACAGTAGGCAACAGCTCATCAAACTGATTGATAGAATGGCACCAGTGCCACTGAACGCCAGCTCAGGACAGATCTCTGCGCCAGACCAGAACCGTAAGGGTGGGACACACCCTCTTTCCTCTGAGCCCCACCCCCCGCCCCCCGCCACGCTAGCACCTTGCCCAGACCAGGTAAGTCCACCCGTGGAGTGGAGGGAACTGGCCCCAGCCTCGGCCCTCCGAGCAGGGAGCAGACACCGACCGCGGCCAGCTGCCCACGGGACCCCGGAGAGAGGCCAGGCCTCCCATCTGGTTCCAGCAGAGGCAGCGGGCAGGGCAGCTGGGCCACCTCGCGGGGACCCTCGGGCTGCCAGACGCCCTCTGGTGGCAAGAACTGTGCACAGAGTGTTAAGCCTTTTTCCAGGAACTGAGGAGAAGCGCTAAGAAAAGCTGGAGCCAGGCGCTGAGAGCTGGGCCGGGCCTGGACTGCACGGCCTCCCCCGGGCGGGAGCGGGGGCGGCGACCGCCCCCTAGATGCACCCCGGGCTCCAGTGGCCCCAGGCGGCCAGATGCCTCGGGACAGAGGGGAGGTGCGGTTACCCCCACACCTCGATGCCCTGGGGGCTCTGGCACCAGCTTCCTCCCTCTTGCCGTGCTGGCGGGGTGGGCTTCCTGTGCCCACGCCCTCCCAGACCCAAAGTCCTACCATTTCCCGACCCAGGTCAGAGGCCAGGAGACCAACAGACCAGATCTCTCGGCCACGGCACGGCTGACATCTGGGGCTGGGTCACAGGGGCTGCCTGCGCACAGCATCCCTGACCCCCAACCCGTTGCGTGACGGTAGTCTCTCCCCCCAAGTTGTGACAGTCAAAAAGGTCTCCAGATGTCCCCCGGGGGGCACGAATCGGCCCTGGGCCTGCTGTCCCTCAGGCTGCGGACTCCACTGTCATTTTCAAAAGCACAGGAAATGAGAATGCATGTCTCCAGCGAAAAGAGCGTTCAGCCCCACTTTTCCTCCCACTCCCTGCTTCCAAGTCTAACTGGATCGCTCACGGCCTGAATGAATTTTAATCAGATAGACAAGATAAGAGCATTCCCCATAAACATTTTAAAGCAAACACCTTTTAGCTCACAGACACAGCATTATGCAATTAGCCGTGTACAGAGCCAGCAGACGCTTTTGCGACAAGAATTTATAAAATAAACACGCACAGAGCTCACATAATCGGCATTTCTGCCACACAGGCAATCCTGATAAAACTCACAAGGCGTGCTGGTAAGAGCCCGCTTCAGGGAGAAACCTGCCCTGCCTCGGGCCCCCGGCCCCCGGCCCCCGGCCCCCCGCCCCCGGGAAGTCCGTCTGCCCTCGGGCCCTCGGAACATCGGGATTCCGGGGAAATGCCGTCGGGCCCCTCGGGGTCTGGCTCGGGGCGCTTGGTTCGGAATAAGCAAGTTCTGGGTCTGAGTCCCCACCGAGGCATCGATTTTAGGGTAACTTGGGGCAAGGTGCTGAAAACTGAGGTCTTGGATTCTCCATCCCCCACATCACAGGCCAGCTGCACACGTCCGAGGGGCAGAAACGCCCAGGAGGATGAAGCGCGGTCAACGGTGCGGACCGAGCACAGGAGCTGAGGGGCGTGTCCACGCAAATCCCTCAGGCTGGGCTACTTGCATTTGTGTATATATTTATACGTTTCCCTTCACGTCAAGTTGAAGACATTTGGGAACAAAGTGAGCCGTTGGCTTTTCTAAGGCCTCAGCATCACCTAGAGCTTTCAGACGCTACGGAGGAAAGAACACCCCCCCCCCGCCCCCGAACACGTTCCTCAGGGCACATCCCTCTCCGTATAAATGTGCCCCAGGTGCCCAGAGAGCGACACGACTGGAAATTAAATCACACAACTCAAAGCAAACCCGGTTAGCTGTGACGGAACAGGCGGGCCTGTGTTTTGGACATCGCTCTGGAGCTCCGTGCCCCCGTTTGACAAGGTTCCAGAGCCCCTTGGCACCGCAAACACGACTGCGGGTAAGTGGACACCTCCCACGAGCATCTCACCAGCACTCGGTCTCCCGGGTGTTATCCACGGGGACGGACTCTCTCGCTCCGGATGTGCAAATGGCCCGGAAGGGACGTTTCTGAGTTTCCCCGGGGAAAGAGGGACAGGCTGTTCCCTTGGCTGAGGCGTGTACCCGTGCGGCGCCTGGGAGGGGGCGGGCACTGGGTGATAGCTAGAGCAGCGTCCCGACCGACGGACAGGCGGCCACCGCCCTGACGCCTACGTCATCACAGACGCACCGGAGCTGTCCCCTGCTCCGGGATCAGCCCCTCCTGGCCCTGGCTGGCCACTCCCTCGCCTGTCCCAGCCCCCTGTCCCGGGATCCCACCTTTCCCTCAGGAGCGCCCGGGGGACCAGGACTGCTGCGCCCGCAATCCCAGCCTTGGCCTCCAGGAGGGCGCGAAGCTGCCAGAACCTCACCTTGACTCCTCGGGGACCCGGATAGCCGATGGGGCCCTGGGGGCCGGGTGGACCCTGAAACGAAAGGGGAAAGACCGTCAGCTCCGTCTGGGGTGTGGTCGTGTCCGGTCCGCTCTGGGTCCTCCCACAACAGCTGGAAAGCTCCCGTCCCAGCAGCCAATTCCTCATGCTCCGTGCGGAGCGGACCCCGCACATCGGACCCTTGGAGGGGCTCCCACTGGACGGGGGACGCCTGCTGTGTCTCCTGCTGAGGCTTTTGCCGGGGACCGAGGTGCGGCCGCCGCCCAGAGGTTCGGGAGTGCGAGGGGGGCCGTGAGATGGGGAGGGGCCCTGCTGCTTCGGGCTGCCCTTAAAGAAGTGCGCCCCCAGCAGAGGCACCTCGGGTGACGGGGGAGAGCTTCCGGCTGGGAGAAGGGGACGAGGGCTGACCGTCTGGGGAAGGGAGCCCTTGACAGCGTGAGGGCCTTGCTGACCACTCACTGCCCCGGCTCCCCGAGCAGGTGCGGGCCTGGGGAGGGCCGGGAGCATGAAGGGACGGAGAGGCCGACTTCTGCCACAGACAGGGCAGCGGGCAAGTCCCTGGGGGCCAGGCCACCTCGAAACTCCATCCCGGCCTCAAAGCCCCACGTCCTGGCCCCCAAACAAACGAGGGCAATAGGTCAGCAGGAGCCCCCGGCCGAGAACCTGCACAGTCACCCAGCTTGCGTGTGGCCAAGGTCACGGCGGTGCCTGCACCCCCATGTGCGGTAACCGAGGTGGGGAGGGGTCACGGGGGACTTAGGCGGAGGTCCCTGCCGCCCCAGGCCGGGACCCCGGGGCACAGACAGCAGACCAAGGGCACAGTCGTCTCTGCTCACTCTCTTCTGAACCCACCTGGCCTCCTTTCTCTCCTGGAGGGCCTTCCTTGCCAGGGTGCCCCTGTCAGGAGAGAGAAGGCATTAGGCAGCGGCCGCCCCCCACCCCTGTCTTCAAATGTGGGAGGGAGAGCCGGGCCCCTCCCATCGCCTTCCCCCCACACCCCCAAACACAAAACAGGAACCAGAGAGGCAGGAAGTCAAAGGCATCAGGCAGCTGGGCACGGAGGGCACTCACAGCCACGGGGCCCCGAGCCAGTCCTTCAGCCCTGACCCTCGGCTGCCCCATCTGTCACTGGGAATGGTGGCAGGCCTGGCCACGACCCGGGGTGGCATGGAGGAGAACGTGCTGGGAAGCCCACAGGTGGGATCCAGGCACCATCATGTCACCTGACTGCACCCAGCCCGCCCCCAGGTGCAGGTGAGCCGGGACAGTGACCACAGGGCATTTGCTCGTCTCCTGGCATGAAGGCTTCTGTGCCAAACAAGGACGGATGAAGCGGGACAGGGGGTCTGGACATCTGGCTTCCCGGAAGGGCAGGTGCCATGCTGTCTGCAGGACACAGACTCTTTCACGTCGGGGATGGCAGGCTGGTGCTGAGGTGGAGGCCACGCCCCGTCATTCGACTGGCGTCCCAGCACGTCCCCAGGTCTGTGTGCAAATGCCTCCCAGCCTCCCGGGTGGCACGTGCCAAAGAAGAGGACCTACTCCCACAATACAGGTTTGGAACCAACCCCAGTAGAAATGGTTATGGCCCCCGGGTCACTGCCCCGTCTACCCGAGCCCCAAGCAATTCAGTTCTCGGGAACGCGAGCTCTCTGACTTTCCAACCCGGGTCGGTCACTAGGTTTAGGCCTTTGAGTTCCTGAGGCAAACACAGACAATGACAGCAGAAAGAGACACACTTCGCCGAGGACACTGGCAGGGCGCTGACTCTCGACCTGGTTACGTCCGACCCACAGTGTGGTCTTGGGGAAGTCACTTGCCCTCTCTGGGCCTCCACCTCCTCATGGGTCAAAGGAGAGGGTGGGCCAGGTGCTCTCTCAGCTTGCATGTTCTAGAATGCAGCAGCATTACGGGCACCGACATCTGGTCCCTTTGAGTAAATGATTTGTGCGTCTACCTTCTGATCTTTACTAGTCATGCGCTTGGATTTGACACCGTTGCAAATAGCCCGCCCCGAAGTGCAAAGCAAGGACCCCACCGCGAGGTCCTTCTGCAGGGTGGGGGGCGCCCTTAGGGAGCCGCGCCCCCGCCTTCGAGGGAAATCGGGCACCAGATGGACCGCACCTGCTGCTCTGGCCCGCGGGGGCCACACCACCCGCCACACCGCCTTTCAGAAACAAGGCTCACGGCTCCAACCCCTCACGTGGCAGAGCTGGACCCCAACAGTGCCAAGGAGAAGGTGACCTGCTTTAGGGTGACCAGGAACGGGTGGGTCCTGTCCCCTCTCTGCCACGTGGGCTCTCTGGAGCTTCCATCAACCACAGACGTTTTTCTGTTAAGGAACCGTGTGAACAGGGAGGGCAGGTGTGGATGCGTGAGCCCCGGGCTCTGGGTGCCACACACGCTGGGGACAGAGCCACACTGGTCCCTCAGAGAACGAGCAAGGCCCTTCCACACGGTGCTGTCCTCGCTCACGGGGCGGCAGGGACAGAGTCCCTGCAGGGACTGCCAAGAGCCAGTCTGAAAAGCGCTCTGAACTGCGCCCGGCAGCGAGCGCGTGGGCCACTCACGTCGGCGGTTATCGGAATTATTAGCATTATTTGAATTGAGGCCTAATTTCTTTACCTCCGTTGTAAGTTGCGTCTATAGAATGAGAGTAACTGTGGGGACAGCTCAAAGCTCACTTAAAAACGTGGGAGCAGGGGCGCCTGATGGCTCGGTGGGTTGAGCGTCCGACTTCTGCTCGGGTCATGATCTCATAGCTCGGGAGTTGGAGCCCCGCGTCGGGCTCTGTGCTGACGGCTCAGAACCTGCTCGGGATTCTCTGTCTCTCTCTCTCTCTCTCTGCCCCGCCCCCGCTCACATTCGCTTTCAAAATAAATAAATAAGCGTTAAAAAAAAAAAGTTCCAAACAATGTGCCAACAAACAATGAAAGGAAATACACCAGACTAAGAGACTGATTTTTCCGCAGTGAAAAGCCGGCCATTTTCCGTTCCCTTCTACGCGTTTGCGTTTTTCCAATGCTCTATAACGAGCACTGCTCGTATGATAGAAAAATAATAAGGCTTAAATTATTTGTATTTGATGTTTCTCTGGTTAAAAAAGTAATATGTGCTCCTTGGAGACAATCAGGCAAGTGGGAAAGGAGACGAAGTCCCTTATAACCTCACCGCCCGCGGCAACGCCAGCTAATCGCGTGACGTGGCTCCTCTGTTCCGTCTTACGCACACACGCGCCAAACGCACCACGTGGTATATTTTTAATGTCATTTTACGTGTTGGGCCTGTCCTCATGTCACAGAACACTCGCCCAGAGTTGGTTCTTACTGGCTCCGTAATACTCCTTTGAACCATAACTCACGTCCCCATCGCCCCGTTGTGAGCTCTCCGGGATGATTTAACAACACGCTTCAGTGCGCGTCTGCTCCGAAACGCTCCCTCCTTCCGAAGGGCTTTAAATCAACCTTCCTTTCTGCAGCCGAGGCCAGACCCAACCAACTCGAGGGAAGAAGGGAAGAAAACCCTCTCCTGTTCGGAGCGTGTGCTTTCATCTCTCTGTTCCTGCAAATTCACGTACGACGACAGGCACCTGTTCCCCTTCGCGTCTTTAGCGTTAAGCACCTTCAGTGAGCAGCTCACACGGCCATGGTCGGACGGGCCGCCGTGCGCTCATATTTCAAGTTTAAGTGTTTGCTGGGGGGGTGGGAAGTGCAAAGTCTAGGACAGGCAGCCCACGGCTCCACGGGCTCGGGGCGGGGGTGGGGGGTAGTCTTCGAGGTCTAAGTAGGAAGGAGCCTGGACCCCTCAGGGTCTCTGGAGCATCAGGGGTGTCATTGTGGGGATGGGGGGTCTCCGGGGCAGAAGCAGGTCAGGGAGGTGGGGGCCTGCAGCCCGCCCCACTCCCCAGCACTGTCTGCCCCATAGGGCTGCGGGCCTGGCCCGTGACGGACGCCCTGCACACAGGAAAACGCGTGCAAGGAGATGCAACCACCTGCCATCGGTGGGGTAAGAGGGGGGGTGGGATCAGAGTGGCTTCCATTTTGTCGTTTTTTTCATCTATTTTGCTAATTTTCCGTAACAAGTTATTTTACAGTCAGGAGAGGAAATGCAGCGCGAACGTCAATTAAGAGAGGTAAGCGACCACTGCATCCACACCGCCAAACGCGTGGAACACGGGAGGCCGCGGGAGGCCTGGGGTGGCTTGCGTGGGGCGGGCGGTGACCGGACGCTGGCTCAGCCTGGGACGGGGCGACTGCTGGTGTGTGATACCCTGGACCCCGCCATTCTCAGCCCCGAAAAGGGAAGCTGTACCTTAAACAGTCCCCAGTTAATTGCCAACGTACTGAGCTCTTGCTTAGGTTTGACCAGCATTATTAGAACGATAAGATACGCCGTGTCTGAAATAAATGGTTCAGATAGTCCTATTTCTGGAAAGGTGCTATGTCTGCAGTATCACCTGAATCCTCCAAAAAAAACGCGAAACCAGAAATCCCACCAGCAGCTTGCAAAGAGGGCGGTGGGTACAGATGGATCCACACACACACACACACACACACACACACCACACACACACACACACACCTCAAACGTGTGCCACCTCCCCACCCCTCCCTCTGCCAGCTCAGCCACAGGCTGACTTGTCACCGGCTCCCTATTTCGAGGCGGTCCCTAATCTGGCTCCACAGCTGCGCTCACACATGGCCAACGCACTGCTTAATACCCTCCTTCGCAGTGTGTGATGGCTAAAAATACACTCAGCGCGCGCTGTCCTTCCCTTCAAACACCAGCGACACGGGGAACGGCTCGGAGCCCAGCCCAGCCCTCCTCGGGGTTGGAAATGCAGGCTGGGTTCTGGTCCTTAAACAGCGCTCCCAACAAACAACTCCTTCTCCTAGTCGTGTAGTTTCCACCCCTTGATCGGAACCCGTCATGGAAAAGTGCGTCCAGAGCCCCATAATCGCTGGGCCACCAGTCACACAATCAGCCGGGTCTTTCTTTATCAGCGGAGGTGGGAGAGAGGAGACAGGAAGGGGTGCCTCACCGCAACCGGGGGCGAGGGACGAGGGGCGAGGGGGGCGGCCGCTGGCCTGGGCTCTCCATCCCTGGGGGCACACGGGGCAGGCAGTGCTGAAGGGGTGAGGCGGGCAGGGTACTCACCGGGGGTCCGTCAGCACCGGGCATTCCTGGCAGGCCTGGTTTCCCCAGGGGACCCTAGAACAAACCAGAGACCCCCTGAGCCCTGGGGCCACCTCTTCCCTAGGCCGACCCCAAAGGCACTTCCCGACATTTCCGCTCAAAGAACATTTGTTGAAAGGGATGCTCAGAGGCACTGAACGCCCCCTGGCACGGGAGCTTCCGGCAACCGAACCCCCCCAAAGGAGAGGACCCTCCCCCTCTGCTGCTTCCTGGGCCTGTGGTTTTGCCAGTGGAACGAAATCACCCCACGTGGAGGCAGGAGGGCTTCTCAGCTGGTGCCCGGCTGTGTGCGCTACTGAGAACCACACCTCGGAGGTGGCCCCGCCGTCAGCCGAGGGCCTGCGCTCGCGGAAAGATCTGGGGTTGAGCACGAGCTCGGCAAGTGCTCCAGTGGCCCTGTTCTCCCCCAGCACCTAGGACTCAGCGGGGGCCCGGATGCAGATGGGGGGGAGCGGTTTGCCAGATTTAGCAAGAACGACACGGAAAGCAAACAACAACACAACAAGACTTCAGGCTGACGACAAACAGTCAAATTTGACCGAGCGCCCTTTCTGGTCCTGAATCCGGCAACCCTCCGCACAGCTAGACAATGGATGGATGAGTGAATGAATGAACTTATGATCAGTGACGGACAAAGGTCCCCGATCTCCCCCGGTCTCCTTTCCTGCGTGCGCAGGGCCCTGAGCTTCCCTGGCTCTGGGAAAAGAATAGAATCACGCACAAGCTGGGGATGGACCGCCACTTCCGCGGCCTGGGCTGCGGTGGGGGGAGCTCCCCAGGGGCCGGAACGCACCCCGTGGGCAGGTGGGGGCGTCCCTATACCAGCACAGCCACTCACCTTTTCCCCTGGAGGACCGATTGCGCCCTGGGGGCCTGGGAGACCCTAGGAGAGGAAGGCAGGATCAGGGGACTGGCCGGCTCCGGGCTCCTCCCTGCCACCCGTCCACCTTCCCTGCACCCTCTCCCTCATCCGGGATGACTCCGTTCTAGGTCACACGTAGGCTGCCGGTCCCTTGGGGCCCAGGACACGCCACCGAGACCCGCACCCCCCCGCTGGCCGCTGCTCACTCACCTGGGCACCTGGATTGCCCTGCTGTCCCGGGGGGCCGGGCTCTCCCTGGGGGCCCTAGAGGAAACACAAGCAAGGCACTGATGGGGACTCTGGAGGGCAGGCAGGTGCCCACCACCAGCGTCAGAAGAGGATGCCCAGACGGGAAGAAGCAGGCGGCCCCGTGGCAGAGAGGAAGCAGGCCTGGGCGCCTGCAAGGATCCCCACGCTGACCCGGACGTGAGGGGCACCCAGTCGTCTCTGCCGGGACACCCAGACAGCCGCCAGGAAGGAGCGACCGTGAAAGGAAGCGGCCAGAAAGTACTCTACTTGGTGGAAAACTCCCAAGACGTCGCGCTAAAGTCTCCCGGTAGAGCCAGGGGACCTATCTTTCGCTGGGCCTGGCTCACAGTAAGTGCTCGTCACCGGAGCACAGGGCAGGGAGACGGACAGCTCCCTCCGCACCCGCACAGACACGGTCGGGCTCCGGTCGGAATAAGCACGGCCGCCAGCTCTCCCGCTCAGACTCCTCCTGGACCCAGGGCTCAGGGCCTGTGCCCTTCCGGTTTGACGGTAACAGTGGGCGTCAGACCCCCCAGACTTACCACATTTCCTTTCGGACCTGGTTGGCCATCCATACCCGTCACACCCTGGATGGCGTTGGAAAGAAAATAACAGAGTGCTGAAGAATCAACCACAGTCACAGGGAAAATCCCACCCAACTCTGCTCGGCGTCCTGCCCTCACCGTGTCGGGGGACGGCAAACCTACTGGGGAGGGGCAGGGGTTGATATTAAAGAATCCTGCAGGCTCGATCGGCAAGGGGTCGATGGAGCTGTCGGGCCCGAGCATTGGGTGGGCCAGGCCCGGAGAAGCCACCCACCGGGACAGGGCCCCGACAGAACCACGGGCTACTTGCTTCCAGAACTTTCCAGAAGCCGCTTAGAGTGCCTTCAAAGGAGAAAATGAGGCATCCTGGCGACCGTTTTAAAACAGCACGTGTCGCGTGAGAAGGAGAAGCTGTACGGCCCACTGGCCTCTGTGCCTCCTCCCGCAAACCCACGCCTGCGGAGGGCTCTGTCTGCCTAGGAGCCTCAGAGCCCCGGCGACACCTCGACCAGCCCCGGGCAAGTGTCCGAGCGGGACAGACGTGCAGAGGTGACAGGCCTTACCGGAGGTCCAGGAGGGCCCGGGGGTCCCTTTGGCCCCAACAGACCACGCGGCCCCTGCAAGAGGAAAGGGCAAAGGACTGTTCACACTTGGCCAAGAACCCGGCGCCGGCCCTGCCCCAGGCAAGCCCCGCAGCCCCACCCCCACCCCCAGAGTGTTTGCAGCAACGCAGGTGTCCACACGTCCCGGGAAGCACGGGCAGCACCCGTCCTCGCCCGTGACACCTCCTCAGCCGCCCCACCTCTCCACCAGCTCTGGGAAGCAGGGGCGGGTGCATGGAATGAACCGGCAGCTTAGACAAGGGATCAAGGGGCACCTTCAGAGCAAGGGGAGTCTTTCAGCTCAATGGCGCCCTTTCACACTCGCTCGGGGCAGGTACACACAAAAGCTCTCCCAGCGGAGGCCACGAAGATACTCCACTGCACGGAACGCTTTTGTCCACGTCTCGTTACTGGCTCCCTCTGTGCAGTGACATGTGACTGCATTTCTGCCACCGGAGGGTGGAGGGAGGAGGAACTAGTTCTCTGATGGGGACGTCGTGACCAAAGGCAGAGCTGAAGCACGGGGCTCGGGGTTTTTTTCTGGGGCGCCACTAAGGCCCAGAGCTCAACCCCTCCCCCCTCTGCAGCAAAGGTCACGTGTGGGGACGGCCCGTGTGCACGTGGAGGGACACAGCCCCAAGGCAGCGCCGTTCCCAGCACGGTTCATGAGATTCAGAAGGTAACACAGCAGAGGCATCGCCCGTCACCCGAAGGAGCCCCATCCTGAACCTCACGCTTGCCCCTCTCCTGGGGGGATTGTCCAGCCTTTAACCAAGGCACGAGTGCCCTGAATTCTGACGGAAACTCCTGAGACTCGGCAGAAGAGGGCTCCTTCCCACACTCAGTGCCACTTAACTATCCCTGTCGTTATTTAAAAACCTAGCCCTGTAAATGCTTTCTAGAAGTTACTAACCCGCAAGGTGACGCTTCGGCGTGTGTTAAGGAGGGGACTGCGTAACGGATCCTCCTTAGAGGCGAATCAGGCATCCAGGGCATAACTTAGTCCCCGGTGAATGTGGGAGCCCAAGCCCAGGCTCTCTCCGCGTACCGCTTGCAAGGTTCTCCTCAATTAACGTCGCCAGATGCATACCGCCGTGGCGACGCGGGCAACAAAAATGAGCCATTTCAGAAGTAACCACAGGTGAGATGTAAACGGTGTCCTTTGTCACTGAGGAAGTTTGCTTGGGCCCTAAGAGAACTCGGCTTCGGGAAAAGAGCCGTTTGCTGCCATGGCAGGACCACCCTGATGCAAGGCTCCACTTTGGGGAAGTGTAGACATCAGAAGGGACGGTAAACCGTCTGATTAGTCACCACAACTGCTGCTGGACACTTGCCTGGTGCACTCTGGGCGTCCACCTATGCCTACAGCCTGGACACCCGCCATGATGGCCCTGCATATCCACCATGATGGCCTTGGACACCCGCCATGGTGGCCCTGCACATCCACCATGATGGCCTTGGACACCCGCCATGATGGCCCTAGGACACCCGCCATGATAGCCCTGCATATCCACCATGATGGCCTTGGACACCCACCACGATGGCCCTGCACATCCACCATGATGGCCTTGGACACCCACCATGATGGCCCTAGGACACCCGCCATGATGGTCCTGGACATCCACCATGCCTGCAGCCTGGATACGCACCGTGATGGCCCTGCACATCCACCATGATGGCCTTGGACACCCACCACGATGGCCCTAGGACACCCGCCATGATGGCCCTGCACATCCACCATGCCTTCAGCCTGGATACGCACCATGATGGCCCTGCATATCTGTCATAATGGCCCTGTACATCCACCACAATGACCCTGGACACACGCCATGATGGCCCTGGACACCCACCATGATGGCTCTGGACATCCTCCATGATGGCACTGGACATCTGCCATGATGGCTCTGAACACCGCCATGATGGCCCTACACAACCGCCAGGATGGCCCTACACACCCGCCATGATAGCCCTGGACACCTGCCAGGATGGCCCTATACATCCACCATGATGGTCCTGGACATCTGCCATGATGGCCGTGGACACCCACCATGAGGACACTGGACACCCCCCACGCCTGCAGCCTGGAGCTCCAACCACAGCCCTCCAGGTCTCGTCTTCTTCCCCTGGGGAAGGCCATATTTGCCCTACCAGCCTTCTTTTCCTTGCTGAAGAAACCCCCAGATGTCTCTGTTTCAAGGCTGACCTCCCCTCTAATTTATGCTCTGGGCTGGTCCCTGGTTCCACCCAGAGCGGTCTCCTCCAGCAGCCCGTCACCATGCAGAGGAGAGAGAAGCCCACCCGAACGGGACTTACGGGTTCCCCGGGCAGCCCTCTGGGCCCGACTTCTCCATCATCACCCTGTGGGGGAGAAAAGAGGCAGGATTTTAGGGACACATTTTGAAGCCTGGACAGAGAGACAACATGCCTTCCCGCTGTGTGGAAGGGCTCTCTGGCCCGGGGCTGCTTCAGCCTCTGCCGGATCTACTAGTCCGGCCCCAGCCGGGAAGGCCCGAGTGTCCCCACCCCGGGGAAGCTTCAGGAACTGGGGGGATCCGAGGCCCTGGGACGCTGTGCTCAGGAGCTCACACACCACGGCCTCAGTGAGGAGAAGGCTGCACAGAAACATCAGGGCAGCCAAGAATCTGGTGACCTCGACGGGTCGTGATAGGAATAAATACTAGAATGATACACGGTAGACTGAGACGGAAAACAGGTGGCTGGGTGGGGAGGGAGGGAGATGGCAGATGACAGGGAGGGAGGGAGGGAGGGAGCGAGAGAGGGAACTGATAGGAGCTCGAACGACGGAGGCTGCGTTGGAAGGGGTCACGGACAATCGCCAGACCCCTTGGGCCAACGCCCAGTAGCCTAACCTCTCTGCCCGGGCCCTACACGCGGCCTCTTCCTTCCAGCTGCAGAAGGAAATGCTGTCCTGGCTCCAAAGGTTCCAGATCAGGAGCTGCCGTCGGCAACTCCGCTTCTCCCGGTCAGGGCGCTGCCCCCTCCTCTTCACCTCACGCACAGCCGGCCCTGCACACACGCGCGCACACACACGCACGCGCACCTCCCCTGCTAAGAAGCACGCACATCCGGGAAGACCCGTCTCTCCTTTCTCGTACTACAGTCAAGTGCGCTGGGGCCCAGACAGGAGAGGGGACCCTGGCAATGGCAGCTGAGAGCCGCTGAGGACAGAGGCACGGCCAGGCCCTAACTCACTTCCCAGAGTTTCCCAACCTTCTTCCTAAAACACCCCCGAGACCCCAAGACGCTGTGTAAGTGACCGGGGTGAATGCAGGGAGGGGCTCATAAGCCCACTCTAGCTTCTCTGCACATCATAACTGTGTGTCACTCTCCCAGGAAGACGCACCTGACAAACCCCGGGGCCTCCGCAGAGCCCCCCTGTGAGAGGCCCACCCCCAGCCCGGGCTCCAACCTCGGGCAGAGCCGTGCTCCCCCCACCCCTGCACGCTCCCAGCCCTCCGCCTCCCTCCACCTCCGGGGCCAAGGACAGGCTTTTCCCAGACTCCCCACCCCCGCCCCTAAGCCCCGGGCCCCACCACCCCACAGCCTCCACCCAGACCACGTGACAAGAGGAGACACAGAGCTCATGACCTCTCCCGACACCCCTCCTCCACGGCGACCCGGGCAGCCACCTCCCGGAACTAGGGCACTCTCTCCGAGACCAGCGGCGGGCGAAAGCCGCTCCCGGACGCAGGCCCAGCGGTCAAGCCAAACGCTTCCACCTGCTTTGTCTCAGAGGTGGCGTGCGGCCTGTCCCCACATCCCGTGGCTTCGCCCACCCACAGCCCCTCCTTCCCCAGCTGCACCCTTGCCAACCAATGACAGCACTGCCTGCGTTTCCCGGCGGTTCCAGCCCGGACCCCCCCACCCCGAGGGGACGGGCAGGCGGCCACTCACCCGATCTCCATCATCTCCCGGAGGTCCTGGCGGGCCAGAAGGACCAGGGTCACCCTAGGATGTCAAGCAGGGTCAGCGTTAGGCACTCGGAACAGTCACCCCCAGCCGTCTCAAATGCCCGTCCGTCTTTCTGCGATTCTGAGACCAGAAGCCCCGAGCCCGCTGAAGACTCCAGAGTGACAGGAGGTGGTTTTGGGGACTGGTGTCGGGAGGCAGGTTCGCTCGACCGGCTCCCACGGGCGGGCGGCGCCCCCGGACTCTGCGGGCTGGTGGGCGGGGGTCTGAGCGACCCCCTGCCAGCTTCTCCGTGGGAAGCGGGGCACCAGCCCCGGCCCCACAGGGTCCCCAAGGAAGGGCTGCCGCCCCCGACCGTGAGCGTCCTGAGGGTCGGCGCTGGTCCACCTCCCGCCTCTCGCAGCTCTGGGCCTCGCGTGCAGTCGGTGCCTAATATGCACTCATCCGTCAAACGGACGGGCCCGGCGGCTGCCCTCGTCCCAGTCTCCCCATCGTGGCTGCAGAACGCGGACGACGCGCCTTGATAACCACTATGTCATTCCTCAACGGGCCGCGGGGCGCGTCGGATAAACCCTCCCGACACCGTCCCCAAGTGCGTGTGCTGGTGTGTGTGCACGCACACGTGCCTGCGTGTGCCCTCGCTGTGCCGGAGTCTGAAAGAGACACGCTCTGCTTCAAAGAGAACAGGTGAGGCAGAAAACGTCCGAGGAGCGGCAAAGAGCCGTCCCATGGAGGCGGCCCGCGCAGGAGGGAAGCAGGGGGCTCCGGGCCACGGCACGCGCCCTGGCCCCACCCCAGGAGCTGCCACCAGCTCCCGGAATCTCTGCCTGAGTGGCGCAGAGGGTCCCCGGCAGCGAAACGGTGGCCAACCGGGCTTTCTGGAACCACGGCGGGCCCCAGTGAGAGCAGATTTCTCTAAGGAAGGGCCCTCCCTTCCCCTCCCACGCGCCTCGGGTACGGGGGGCCAGACGGGCTCGCTCACTGTAAGCGGCCCATGAGAAACCCACTCTCTCTGGACTGACTTTCTGCAAGGACATCGCGTTGGCACTGGTTTCTGGGACTTTCTTTCGTGACCACCCCGGAAAGGCGGAGTCCCAGCCCCACACGAGAGATCCCAGGCCTTCCGGAAGGGTCTCCCAAGAAACACCTCCACCCTCTGCACAGAAGCCATCGGGACCTCTGTGCCGGTGACGCGCACGTGGGGAACACTTACCCGGTGGCCCTTCTCCCCCGGCAGTCCAGCCAGGCCGTCGAAGCCGCGGTCGCCCTGTGAGGAACAGAGGGGCCTGCTCAGGGGCGCCACTGCACACAGCTTGGCCGCCCTTCCTCGGGCCGCGGTTCGGGCAGCATCCGCGCACCCCGGGCCCCAGAACCTCCGCGTGTGGCGGCCACCGGCCTCCGTTCGCCACAAATTCCGCTGTCGGCTCTGTGTTTCCGGGGCCCTTTTCCCCCAAACACCAACAAAGGCTACAAACACAGAGCTGACTTTTGTCCTAGGGCCACAGGCTCTGAGCCTCGATGTCACACGAGTGCCTGTCTCGCTCACCGCTACACCCTCAGCGCCCGGCATGGCCGGGCACACTCGTCACCAACGGGGCCCCCTGGCGCCCCGGGCCACCCCGGGCTGCCTCCTGGAGTCGGGGCGCACAGCCCTGCCTCGCGGACGTTGCAAAGCACGTGGGGGAGGTCAAGAGCATGCTAGTTCAGGCTTAAGATGCCTCTGTTGTTGGAAGAAGTCCACTTTGTGCGGGAGAGACTCAAGAAGGCCCTTCTTCCCTCCTGCCGCTCGGGCGACTCGAGACCAAAGCCTCCTCCCCTGAGCTCGGGTCGCGCGAGGAGCACCCGAGCTCATCCGCACCAGCTACTAGGTGAACAGGCGTCTCGGCCGCCAGCGGGTGCGGTGACCCATTCTCCACCCCCTCCAGGTAACGCGGGAGAAAGGCGCCGTGCACGGCCCCGGACGGCGCTCCAGAGCTGGGGAAGGAAGGGCCGGCCGAGAACAGGGGTGGGGGCTCCACACCAACGCGGGGGGCGGAGGGGTGGCCACACTGCAGATTCCGTTCATGCGCACACGTGACCGACCCCATGTCCGCTCACACACAACGTCTACTCGCTCCCTGAGACGCGGGGGAGCAGACGCCCCAAAACTGGTCGAGAAGGCTCCCCGTCTCGTGCACCTGGCATTCCTCGCGTCAGCCCCCACGTGCATGCTCTTGCCGTCTGTCCGTTCACGGACGGCTGGCAGAGCTGAGATTCCACGCGCCCCCCCCCCCCCCCCCAATGCTCGCCACCTGCTCAGAGGGACCCATCTGCCCCCTAAGCAAACCAGCTGCAGTTGCCATGCTGGTTTGTGACATTCACCCCGGCAGCCCTGGTCCTCGACCGCCTGGAACCCGGCCGAGACACGGACCCAAGCAGAACCTTCCCCGCCCCCAAGGTCCCCCCACGATGAGCACGAACGTCATGACTCGTTACTTGTCACCACAGTGACCTTCGCCGCACCGCCGCCATGTTGGCCGTGCCATCAACACGGTGACGGCGACCGCGGCCGCGTGCAGGACGCCAGGAGGCGGCGAGCGTAGCCTACCTTCGGGCCCGTTTGCCCCGGCATCCCTCTTGCTCCGTCGCTCCCAGCTCGGCCCTGGAACACAGGAGGGAAACTGTCACCGGGGTCTGGGAGTCGTGGCCTCCTGCGATGCGAAGCAGAGTCACACGGCCCCGCGTGGCCAGGCTGGTCCGGAGGACCCCGACCGGGCTCCCGGGGCTGCTGCGTGCCTCTCACGTGACTCCAGTCTTTCTGAGCCTCGCCGTCTGAAATGCCAGATGGGGAAAATGCCAGTCGCCTGTGTCCGGGATGAGACCAGGCTGCGAGACAGCGGCCAGGCAGCTCTGTGAGTCTGCGGGACTGTGGGTCTAGGGCTCCGGAGAGAGTGTGCCCGGGGAAGCAATCCACAGCCCGCTTCCCTTGCACCGTTCGGAAGCCAGATTACGGACAGGAGGGTCACAGAAAGGAGGCCCCTAGGGCCAGTCCAATTGGGTACCAAAGGAACCGAGCCCCACAGTGGCGGCTTGTGTCACTAAAGCCACACGGCTGCCCACCGTTAGCAAGACGCTCATCCGTGGAGGCCACTCCTGGGGCCATTACTTCCAGCCATTTCCAGGAAAGTGACAAGGACAAGCCCACGGTCCCCAACCGACTGGCCACGGGGCTGAAGGGTCGGGCCCACTACCAAGGCCCCAGGGTCACCCTGGGAGAGCCCCGCCAGGCTTGAGGCTGCCTGGACAGGGCCAGGGCCAGATGCCGCCCTGCTAACGAGGAAATGTCAGCCCGCTGGGAATAAAGACCTGGCCCAGAAGAACGCCTTCTCTCCTCCCCTCGTCCCGCGTGCACCTGATCAAACGAGGCCCTCACCGCCGAGCACAGAGAGCATTTGGAAAGCGACAGCTTTCGGCCTCAAAGTACAGGGGAGACAGTTAGGGCAGCAGCAGAGAAGAGAGAAGCCGGGGACCCGGGTGGACCCCAAGGAGCTGGTCTGTCTCGCCCGGGGTTCAAGTTTACACGGAGCTGCGGGGATGAAAATTCCCGTCAGGAAAGGCGCCCAAGCAACGCGGCTCCGGGGCAAAACGACGAAGCCACGCCGGGCGAACGGAGACACGGGTGGGGCCCCCGCCCTCCGCAGTTGTCCACACCCTCCGGAGTCAAGGGAGATTGGTCAGAACGGTTCGCGTGATCTCCCGGCAGGACGTGCAGCGGCTCCCGACCACCAGCACCCCGGCTCCGGCCGGCAGCCCCCCCCCCGCCCCCGAGCGGCGGCCAGGCCGGCACAGCCCACGGGGGTCCCCGCTCACGGCTAGCGCTGGCTCCACGGAGGCGTCCTGCCTGCCCCACACACCCTCCAAGCGGCCCGGGCGGCCCAGGGCTCAGCACGCCTCGGAGAGGCTCACACCCGCACCGGGTCAACCCCAAACAACCCCAGAGCTTCTCTTCGCCCGCGTAAGGCGTCTCTGGCTGAGTAGATCCGCTCATCGGTGCGCAGCGTGGGTTCGCCGCGCTCTCCCTGGCTCGTCCGCACGGTGAGGCTTAACTGATAGGAACCTGTGACGGACGCCCCGTTCAGCAGCCACGGCCGTAGGGAAACAAACGGGTCCCCCACACTAGAACTCCCTCCCAGAGTCCCGGGGGGCCGGGAAAGCAGGCGAGTGACAGGACACTTCCTCCAAAACCGAGGCCGTCTCTGGAGACACGAGGCCGCCTCGAGGACATAAGGCCCGGCGAGCCTTTTGTGTTCTCAATGCTCGCGCCCAAAGGGCCGCGGAAGTTGCCTTAATTCAAAATGTTTGTTAGGGGCGCCTGGGGGGCTCAGTGGGTGAAGCCTCCAACCCTGGCTCGGGTCACGATCTCACGGTTCGAGGGCTCGAGCCCCGTGTTGGGCTCTGTGCCGACAGCTCGGAGCCCGGAGCCTGCTTCGGATTCTGTGTCTCCCTCTCTCTCTCTGCCCCCCGCCCCCCACCCCCCACTCATGCTCTGTCTCTCTCTCTCTCTCTGTCAAAAATAAACATTGGAAAAACATAAAAAATAAAAATTAAAAAAACACGACATCAACAAGCTCAGGACGGAGGCCAGAGACCAGGTTGGCAGAGGCCCGCAAGGCACACCTGCCCCAGGACACACAGCACCCTCCGGCTCAGCTCGCGACCCCAGGGAAGGGGATCTGGCCGTGAAAAGCTGCCCTTCGACAGAGGGGAACCACCAACCGGGCTTCCGGCCCCGAGCCTGGCAGTGGGGGCACGGCAGACCCACCGCAGACTCCCGCCCCCGTGGGGACCAGCTGCGGCCCACTGAGCCACAACGCTTACCCTTCTTCCAGGCTTTCCGGCCGGGCCAGGAGGGCCCTGCACTCCTCGGGGACCCTGTCCGCAATCAGAGAGGGCAGAGTGTCAGGGGGCATCCGTGTTTTTCAGAGGCAAAAGCAAAGCCCTGAACCCCTGCTCCTCAACCCGGCCGGGGGCTCGCCGTCTCTCGAGCGGGCACCGCCGGGCAGGGCACAGGGTCTGCTGCCCCCCGAGTGAGGGCCGCCCAGGGCACAGCCGGCGAGTTCCCCTGAAGGCAGCGGCTGTTTCTGTCCCTCAAAGCTGCGCACAGAGCCACAGATCCCTGCCGCTTCCTTAAAGAAATGCAGCTCTGCCCCCCGACATGCCTGTGGGCACCACCCCCCCATAAGCAGGACACGCCCCTTCAAGCAGCAAGGGCGAGGTGCCCACGTACCTGAGGCCCCATGTCTCCCGGCTCGCCCTTCAGACCTCCGCTCCCCGGAGGGCCCTAGGGAGACACGGTCTGGGTTAGAAATGCTCACCAGACGCCAGGGAAGGGGGCGCCCCGTGGGGCAGGGCCCCCGCTGCGAACCAGCAAAGCTCACGGTCCACGGAGCCCAGCGTGCCTGCCCTGGACAGAGCCTGGGGGCTGAGCAGGACCTTTCCAGTTGTTTGGATCTCCTCTGAGTTTTGAACCAAATTCTGGACAGTGGGGCTTACGGCACGAGAGCCGGAAAGCCCAACACAGAGTCTGCTTCTCTCTCCAGGATGAAGGTGACAGTGGTCTGGCACGTTCCGCAGCTCAGGGCAGCGTGCGGGCACCCTCACGACGAGGCAGGAGCCCCAGACGGAGGGGAGCAGCCCCGAGCCAGCATGGCCGAGGAAGGTGCTGAATGCAGACCGGGGGGGCAGAGAGCCAAGGTGCCCCCTAGGGAACGGGGGTGGGGGGTTAAATTCTCCGTCTCCTTGCAAACTGCAAAGGCCGCAGGCACTCCCAGGGGCTCCTGTTAGCGGGCCCTGAGCGTGCCCGGGCACACACCACACACAGCTTGTGCGGCTGGGGAGGGGAGGGCTGGGGATCCCGGGTCTGTCCGTCCCCTCACCTCACCGAAGTGCTCGTGCCTTTGGAAACAGAACTGGCAAGAGTTGACGACAGCCCGGAAAGAAAGAGGCTCAGAGCTCCCCGGGTCGTGAGGCAAAATGACAGCAGAGCTGGTGCGGCGGGCTGCCCAGCCCCCAGGCCACCACAGCCCCCCAAGCCCCTGCCCAAGGCCCCCAGTCCCGCTGGGGTACCACTGACAAAATGAGTGGTTGATGAGAGCTTAAAGTGTGCTCTCTCTCTGGGTGAGCTGGGAGCCCAAAGGGACCGACTGAGGATGTCCCCCACCCACCACGTTCCCCCTCCGTCCCCCACGTAGGACTCACCATGGGGCCGGGCCTCCCAGTCAGACCCATCGGGCCAGCTGGCCCCCTCAACGCCAGCTGCAAGGGAAAATGGGGCACGCTGAGAAACGGCTAGGGTACTGGTCCTAACAGGTGGGGCTCAGCCGGGCAGGAAAGGCCCGACGGGGCGCACCAAGGACGGGGGCCTCTGCAGGAGGGGTCTCTGACAGAGCTCCAGGAACCTGGCACCTCAGCTCCTCTGGGACCTGTGAGCCAACACGAACGGAACGGAGGCCGTGCAGGTGGAACCCGGGGGTGGCCTGCCCCACGGTGGGGATGGGCGTCCCGCCCGCTTGGGTGCTGACCTCCTCCTTGTCCCCAGCCGGCCCTCGGCTCTGGCGGTCCCCCAGCCCCGCCCAGAGTGTGACCCCCCCCCCCCCCACCCCCGCCACAGCCCAGCTCGGCCTCCTTTCCCAAAAGGACCTCTCCTGCTTCTATCCTGTGACTCAGTTCCCCCTCCCCCGCACGATGCCATTTTCATTTTGGAAAAGATTCGTTCCAGTTATAAAACCTTGTAAGCCCACGACCCACTCGGCTTCCGTGAAAACACACAGCCAGGCAAGGCCCCGTCAGTAACTCCAGCCGCAGGCGCTGGGGTTTTTCACGCACCTCGTGGCATCACGTGGACAATTTATCCCACGGCAACAGCTCAACGCTCAAGCTGTCCTCTAATTATCCTCGCCCTGTGATCGCTAACATCACCTCCACGGTGCCAGAGCCACATAAATACCGCCCAAACGAGGGCTTACTTAGTAGTTTCCTGAGATGCCCCGTTACAGGTGATGTTCCACCGGATCACCCACCCGCCCGCCTCACGGAACCGGGGTTCACTCTGGTCACCGGCCATCAGCAATCTGGAGCGTCATCAATCAAAACCTCGGCTCACTAACCAGCCGATTAGCAGAGAGCAGAGCCGTCAGGAAGCAAACGCTCCTCGGGACCCCCAGGCCGGGCGAGGGGCTTTGGGGCCCGCGGGTGCCGTCCCAGAGGCCCTATCTCGGTCCCGCCCCATCACTGGGAGCCCTTCCAGGGGCGCACGGGGTCTGTCTCTCCATCCCCCGCGCCCAGCGGAGGGCAGCAGACGGCCCCGCACGTCCGTATCCGGGAACCTGGACCCTCGGCATACACAGAGAAGCCCTGAGACACCCCCCGACCTTTCCCAGTGCTCGCCTGGGCCCCCAGACACTGGCGAGTGCACACTCACACATGTCCTGATCCCCCAGGAGGCGCGCCCCTCTCCCAGCCGTGTCCTGTCCCCTCCAGGTACCACGCATCACTTACCCGGGCCTGCTGCAGGATGGCCTGAGCCTGGGACTCCTGAGCCGACACCATGGGACCCTTGGAGCCAGCGTCACCGCCCCCTCCAAAGCGGAACTGCAGGTGTAAGACAGGGGGTCACCGAGGGTGCACCGGTGTGGGTGCCCACGCTGGACCCCGGGGCCTCCCGGGTGACAGCGGAGCCTGGCGGGGGTGGGGAGGCCTCTGGTTGGACAGTGTCTGGCCCGAGCCCCCTCCCTGGACACGCTGCCCCAGCCCCGCCTGCCGGCTTCAGCCCTAGGGCCACCGGAAGACCCGCCCCGAGTCTGGAAAGACCTTTCTGACTTCCACGGCACCTCACTCTGAGACCCCACAGCCCCTATTTATTGCAAGAAAAAGCCAAGGGCTCAGTGCAAATGCCTGTGCTGAGGAGCCCTAGCTCCTGGCTGCACACAGGGTGCCCTCAGCTGCACCTGGCCTCCTGGGTAGCACCAGGTCGCCAGCCAGAAGACTGACCTCTGGGCCAGCGGGCCCGGGCCTGGGCTCCCACAAGATCAAGGAGGGACCAGCGAGTCTGACAAGAGGAGCAGGCTTTCAGAGCCAGTGTCCCTGCACCTGAGGTGGGGGCCACTTGGGATCCCGGAAACACCCCAGGAGAGCCTATTTCTATGAGACAGTTGTCCCACATTGGAGTGGCCTGTGGCCAGGGGATGGTCCCCCTCAAACACAGAGCCCGGGGCCCCCTCTCCACCGAATTCTGAGCCCCAAATCCACCCACGCTGCCACCCACGCACACTGCCGTGCACCCCGCCACCCACCCCCACAAATGATACTCACGGGCAACATGAGCATGGTTCCAGGAGGGCCGGGCAGCCCATCAGCCCCTGGAAGGCCTGGGCGTCCAGGGGGACCCTGTGGACAGAGGGCCCAAGACAGCTGGGTCAGGATGCAACGGGGATGGGGCAGGGCTGTGTCCAGAGAAGGAGGGCAGAGCCGCAGCCCACGAGGAAACCCACAAGGCAAGCACAGGACCAGCAAGACCCCCGTGGCGCGGAATGTTCCAGAATCCAAGCACAGAGGAAAGAAGGGCCTGAGAGATGTGGGCTGAGGACGAGGAAAGGCTTCAGGGGGAGAGAAAGAGGAAGGAAGAGGTTCTGAGCCGGATCCACAGAGATGTGCAGGGAGAGGTGGGAGACCCAAGTGCAGGGGGCAGAGGGGCCACCCCGGGCGGCGGGCAGTCGGCCGAGCCAGGGCCCCCAGCAGCCAGGAGCGCCCCCTCCGGGCCTGCACACCGACTGGGCAGGCAGCCCAGGAGACCAAGGCCCACTTCCCCCATTTCCTCCGCCTGCCAGTGACCCGGCCCCCACGACGCTGCGTGTCTGTCGCTCAGACAGAAGGCGGTCGGGGTGACCGCTTCCCCTTGCTTGGACAGACACAAGGGACCCCAGTGAACGGGGGGACGTCCGCGGGACACAGACCCCTCTCGAGCAATCTCAAGAGCCCGTGTGTCCAGATGACACGGTGGCCCCCACACGTCCTATTAATCTGGTCCCCAAAGCAGGCCGCAGACAGACACCCCCCTATAGATTCTCTAGACTGACCCTGGCCGCTCCAGAACGCTACCAATGTGAAACAGACGAGACAGTTTATTAAAAAAAAACGTATTATCAGCCAGCCTCTTCACAAATCCTGGCAGATCCCCACCCAGCCTGAGGCAGAGGTCGTGCGCTGCTGAGCCCTCCGCCTCGGAGTCGGTCCCAAATCAAACCCCAATTTAAGACATAGGGTCCGTGCCTCCCCGGCACGAGACGCCAGCCACGTGGTGTCTCCGTGGCGTGCGTGGGCCTGTGTAGCACCGGAGGCCGGGGGCCCACTGGGGGCGGCCCCTCGTCCACTCTCCGCCTCCAGAGCCCCTCCTGCCATGCCCCCCACCCCTGTTCTTCCTGAGCCACGGTGCTGGGACCGCAGCCTTGGTGGGAAAGCCCTCACCCTCTCGACTGCAACCAGGATGATGCCAAGGAACGGGCAGAGAACGACCCGGGAACTGGGGGAAAGAGGGGCTTTGGAGGGAAAAGTGATGCCCCGCCCTCAAGAATCCACCCAAAGCTTTAAAACGTGAGTCTTGCAGAGCAACTAACCCACGACTGCTTGAAAAACTGTCCGCGAACCTTTGCCCCGTGCCCAGGTCTGCAACCTCGTCCCCTGAGCTGGAAGGCGGGGCTACATCAGAGGCATCTTCCCATTTCTCAGGACACTGACCCCGGGCCCCCAGTGTGGCTCACTCGGTTCCACAGCCCACGTGGGACATCGAGGGACGCTCCGGAAAGCGGGTGGGGAGGTCGCGGGGACCCTGCGCGGCCCCAGCCGCTGGATTAGAAGTGAAGTAAGCAATGTCACCTTTCCTGTGTCACTTGATTGGCTGGCCCCCAAATCAGTGCCCTAACTGGCTCGGAGGAGAGGGTTGCCAAGCGGTGACATGGCAGGGCTCCAGTCACACCTACACGTAGACACAGGTGGCCACCTCCGTGTTAAGAAGTCGCTGCTGTTTCACGGGGTTTCCGGAGGCCATTGCTGGCCCTGCGTTTGCACAGAGATGAAGGCCAAGGGCACTCAGATCCTTGGCAAAGCCGCCGTCAGCCGCGGCCGCAGACCCAGTCCCGAAGCTGGGCCCGTGAGCCCTCCGCTCAGGGCCCGCCTCCGGGCTGCGGTGTGGGTGCAAACAGCACGCGGCAGCCCGAGCCGTTTTTCCTGAAAAGGGCAGCAGGGGAGGGGGGCCCCGAGGGCCAGAGAAGTCTTTACGCTGAGATATTTTTGCTTGGCTCTTAGACCTAGAAAAGGAGAGGACCGTGGCATGAATTCTCTAGATTCTCAGTAAGTGTGCCCTTCCTTCCTCCTTTTTAGGCCAGCGCCTGGGCAACTGGAGCTCGGGAGTGGCAGTAAAGCTCAGCGGCCCCTTCCCGCGGCACATCTGAAAACTGGGGTCGGGAGCTGTGCCCGCAGCTGGGGTCACAGCCTCGAGTGAAGCTGGCACATTTCTCCCTCACCCTGCTGACCCCACCTGCCCCAGCCAAGCCCGCCGCCCGGAGCGGGAGCAGGCACCGGGAGGAACGCCCGAGCTCTGCCCATGGAGGCTTTCCGAGCCCCGGGAGGCTGGCAGAGCTGGACGGAGGCACTGAGATGTGCCCAGGATTGTTTCTAATTCCAGCCTGCCCCCTCTCAAAAGGAGCGTCCCAGCGTGCTCCCTGATGTGAAAGTGGGTCCTTCTGGCCTCCGGGGGGCTCAAGGGATTAGCCACGTCTCACAGAGGGGGAATGTTCAAGCCACAGCAGGACAATGGCCCGCCACGCCCAGGGCAGGGCCGTGCCACCGTGGCTCGAGGCCCTGCGGCTTATGGGACACCTTCACGTCCAGAACGGAGGCCCTTTCCCACGGGAGCACCTCCCTCCCTGCAGAATCGGATGCGCTCAGTGCCCTCCGGGGAGGGAGCGGCGAGGGAGGCCCACGCCCGTCTGTGACCGCGTCCTGTGTCCACGTGCAGAGACACCGGCCGTGGGGAATTTGTGAATAACCAGGTGTGGTGGGTTGAATGGTGGCTCCACGGAAGACGCTTAGGAGCACTGGGAGAGAACAGATCCGCATGGCTGCCCCAGGAGGCGGGAGAGAACAGACCTGCCCTGCCAGCCTCACTCAGTCACACAGCCTCATACAATCCGCAACGGAACCTGCCTGTCAGGTGCCAGGGACCCAGCCTGGGTCCATTCCCCCGGCGCTGGGCGTAAATCCTGCCCACCCAGGGGGAAAGCGGTGGCACAGTGGGGTGCAGTCCCCAGGGTGGTACTTGGGACCCCACACGGCACCCGTGATGGACACTCTCTCGTGGGGGAGGCGGTACCGACCGCTGTTCCTTAGGGCAGGGCTTACGAACCTTGTAAGGCACAGAAAACACATCCAAGCAAAATCCCACGGGAAAGCCCGACCCTTGAAAGATAAGGAAGGGCGGGGGGGGGGGGTGACCCTGCCGGGGGCACTGAGTGCATCCGATTCTGCAGGGAGGGAGGTGCCCCCGTGGGAAAGGGCCTCCGTTCTGGACATGAAGGGTCCTGAGAGGAAACCTGCATGTGGGATCCGGGCTCCCTGGGAGTGCTCAGCCCCGTGTGGGATCCACAGGGCCCTCGGGACACCCGGCTTTCTTGTCCCTCGTTTCCCTCTGAGCCTGAGGATGAAGTAGGGACCAGGACAGCTGGCCCAGATCAAGCCCGCCCCTGCCTTGCCTCCGCCTCGTGGCTTTCACAAGCTTTCCCTCGGCCCACCCGGGCCTGGCCGTCTGTCACCAAGAGGCGCTGGACGGGGTGATGGCTCAGGCCCCTTCTCCCCTCTGACACCGCCCAAGCGCAACAGCAGCTCGGAGGAGCTGACAGCCACCCAGTTAGGAAGACAGGCTCGACTAGTCCAGGCCACATAGGAAGTAATCAATAATTGGTAACAGGAAAGGCTACAGAACCCCAGGATGGTGGAACTGGAGTGGGAGGGAGGGGAGGATCCTTCCAGATCACCCAGTGAAAACCTGTCACGTCCAGACAAGCAAATGGGGCCAAGCAGATAGGGGATCAGAACGTGCCACCCCAAAACGTGCCACTTTGCTCTGAGGACGATATCGAGCTGACAGTAACCGAGAATCAGCAAAAGTTCTCTGCCCTCCCCTCACCTGCCTTAAAGGAGTGCGTAAGTTTCCCTCTGGACAGATGGCACGAATTACCTACCACCCCGACCTGTACCAGGATGAGGACGCTCCTGATCACTGGAGACCGGGAGACCGAGCGCAGGCACTGAGAAAAGGCTGCACAAGCAGATCTTACTAAAACGACCCTGACCTTCCATTCGTTTCCCTGTATGTTTCCTAGTCACTTTCCCACAATTTATCGCCCTTGGTCGAAATGGTACAGAAGCCCTCAAGTCCCTGTACGTGTAAAACCTAAAACAGTAATAAAAGCGTGTGCCTGTTCTCCTATCGATGCCGTCTTTTTGTCCGTTTAATTTATAGGCCCCCATCACCAAACATAAGAGGATGGAGGGAAATTTTTTCATTCTACACAGGGATTCTGAGTTCTCCCTGCTGGCAGGTGGCAGGGTAGGATCCCGACTCTGCATCCAGTGTTCTTTGCCAGCTGATCAGCTGCGTATCCGGGAGACGTGGGCACAGAGAGGATGCTGAGCTTTGAGCAGGGACAACTCCTTAGACAATGACGGCTTACGCAGGGCCCAGAGGGTGGGCAGTGCTCAGCTCCTGGAATCGGCTCCCCCTCCCCACTTGGAAAGGAACTGGGGAGGCCGAGTGGGCTGCAGATTTCCCTCTGACTCCAAGGACAGCATGCTTCAGAGGAGCGGGTCCCTCTGCCGACCCCATCCCCAGGCCCCGTGCTCCTGGATCCTGGCTTGAATTTAGAGACACCAGTTGCTTAAACCAACGACATCCCACTGGCAGCGGCCTTGGCTCCTCTAACAGAGCCGCTGGGTCAGGCACGGAGCACCAGTCACCAACGAGACCACCCACCCCTGGCACCGAGCCGGTTCGGCCCAAAGGCAGGGGCCAAGTGGGGAGGAGTCCTCAGTGCCAGACAGCGCGTAGAACTGGGTGATGGGCAGGTGGCGGGTGGAGGGACGGACACTCGCAGCAACACCGAGGCTGACCAAGGTCCATCAGTACCCGTGCACCCGGTGGATAGCGTCCCGTCCTGCATCTAACGGAGACGACAGCACCCGCCACGCCGTGTGGTCCCCCCTCACTGACGTCTGGGCTCAGGCACGCTTGTGGGTCCGTCTCACGACGGCCCCCGTGGGGGCAGTTGGTCATACAGATCTTTGGGGAAAGGGCCCCCAGAGCGAGCTGGGGGAGGGACAGCAGAACCCTATGGTCTGGTCCCGCGGCCAGGGCAGAGCAGTGGCCCCATGTCTGGAGTCGTGCCGTGTGGCAGAGAGGAGGGGCCGCACGCGGCGAGGCCGGGAGGCGTGCGAAGGCCACCAGCCGCCATCTTGTTTGGTGCCCATGCGATCGGTCCTCAGAGGCCACCCTGCCACACAGAACGCGGCTAACCCGAACCCCCTCGGTCAGGGCTCACCTGCTCTGTCGGCGGGCACCCCCCCACATGCCCGGCACCGCTCCAGAGCCTGACCGCCAGACCCCCACGGACTTCCTGCCGCGTGGCCTCGGAAGCAGACCCTAGCCGCCCCTCCACACGACCAGACGCAGCCACCGGGCCCCGTCCACGCACCCTCCCTGCGCGTCAGGTCCACACTCTCTGGGCGGTGTGCCGGGCCCTGGGGACAGCCATCCATCAGGACACACACACGCTCCTGGTTTCTCCCGTCCACAACCTGGCCACCTGATAACTATCTGTGCCCACGTCGATATTCACGGGACCAGAAAGAAGAAAGGAGACAAGCCGGGCAAGAACCCCATGGCCGCAGTACCCCAAAACTCCACTAGGTGTCAGAGAGAAATTGTGGCTCAGCCTTCACCTCAAGGGCAGCGACCTGGGGACACGTCCCTTTGCTCTGGGGACCTCAGGATACATCCCTTTGACGGAGGAGGGGGGAGAGCAGGGGGGAAGGACATGTCCCTTGGACTGGGGGCGGGGGAGGGGGGGTACTCCTGGACGGGTCCCTGTGACTGGGGAGGATCCTAGGAAATGTTCCTTTGACCGAGGAAGACCCTGGAACGAGTCCCTTTGACCCGGGGCAAGCCCTCCTATTCAGTAGCTTGATTTCCAACAAGGAAGACAGAGTGCGGGGAAATCAAGGCCCAAGAAGCTCACATACTAAGGAAGGACGGATGTAGGTCCCAATCCCAAGTGACGTGGACAACACGTGGACAGCCTGACATCGCAGGCCACAGGGCCCTCTGTGAGCTGGTCACAGCAGCCTCAGTGGGACTCAGGCCTGGCACACTCTTGCCCTTGCAGGTGCCATCTGCCCCAGGCTCGGGGCTGGGCAGCACTCGAGCTCCCTAAATTTCCGAAGACGGACGCAATGAGGGGGTGGCGGGAGGGGTGAGGGGGCCAGGGGCAGTTTGGAGAAGAAAGCCGATATACCCGTGCACATGTGAGGACAAGGCCAGCCACAGAGCGGAAAGGCACACGGACAAGCCCACAGAGCGTGTGGTCCCAAGGAGCGGAGTCACCCCTTACCCTTTCTCCAGGGTCACCCACTTGGCCAGTGGGTCCCATCGTTCCCGGAGGTCCTGGGAGACCCTGGAATTAAAACCAAAATCAGGACAGAATTCAAAGATACAGTCGCAGGGCAACACCCCATTCCCGCCTTGCTTCAGGGGAGGGTGGGGGTGGGCCAGGGCAGCGCTGGGCCCCGGGCAGTCTGCAGAGGTGGGTGCCCCCTCTTTTCCATCCAGGACCTTCAAGGGGTGCCACTGACCCCGCACCCCCAAGCACCTCCCACAGGCCCGGGAAATTAAACACGACACTCACTGCGGGGCCTTCGGGGCCCGGCGGCCCCTCCATAAGCATGCCCTGGAAAAGACAGGAGACAGCGTCTGAGACCCCAGGACCCCGTCTCTCCTGAGATCGCAGCACGGGTCCGGACCCCCGGCAGGGTGACCCCGTGAGGGTCACAGACCTGGGCCTTGGAGTGCATGCCCACCAGGGGCCCAGAGCAAGGAGGGGACGTGGCCAAGACCGTGGGACCCGCAGCCGCCTTCTTCCCAAGCCTCTCACCCTGCCGCTAGGCCCCCTGCCTGACGGCCTTTACGGCCAAGTGGGGACAAGGCCTCCTGCCCCCCGCCCCCGTCAGCCTGGGCCCCAGAGAGGCCCGATGCGTAGCAGAGGGAGTCAGAAGACAGAGCTCCCTGGCCCAGGTCGTGCCCCCCACTCCTGGGCATCTGCTTTCAGCCCCTTCCCAGGGCAGGACCCTCTCCTGCAGGACGAGGGAGAGCTGTCAATGCCCGGGCCAGGCAGCCCCAACTCCCTCTGTGTCTCTGTGTCTCTTCCCACTCCAGGGGGCTCCGAGGCAGTGCACAGCCTTGTAAGAGGGAAGGGATCTCCTGCCCCCTGCGGGAGGAGGTCTCCTGCCCCCTGTGAGAACACAGCGGGCATAGTATCTGGGGGTCCCGGGACCAGCAGGCTTCAGCCACACTCGGGGGGCCGGCGACACACACAGCCACGCCCCCCCCCGCTGATTCTTGAGACTGCCGGGACAAGGGTCAGGGAGCCGGATGTCCCTGGCCCCCCGGGGCAGACCTTGCGCCCCTGCTCCCCCAGACCAAAGAGAGTGCGGACTGCTTCCCCACCCCGGGAGGTGGCATGTGCCTCTGTGCCGGGACTCTGCTTCCACGGTGACCAGTGGCCTTGAGAGACCTGGGGGGGGGGGGGGCGGGTCTCCCAGGGGGAGGACGGGGCACGCCCCGCCGAGGCTCGCAGACCCGCGCAGGCGAGGTCCTCCGACCCCCCAGCCTCCCCGCCGGGGCTCCCCGGTCACTGCCAACACGTGTTTACACAGATGTGCGCTCAGAGGACTATTTGTGCTTGAGATATACACAGGCAGTTCATCCAAATAGCTTTCGAATTTCCTCCTCTGACAAAGGCAGCTGAGAAGGCTCAGAAACCGGGCTGGGGTCAAGCGAGAGACCTCTGGCCCCGGCGGGGCCCGGGGCCCACAGCCGTCTTCCCAGACACGCCGGCCGTTGTTCTTGGGGAGCTGGGGTGCTGCTGGCCACAGATCTCACGGGAGCCTGGGCGGGGAAGGAGGCCGCAGGCCGGGGCGAAGGGGCCCAGCACAGGGAGCCCAGACTGCCCACCAGGGAACGAGGAAGGCTTCATGGATGGGGGAGAGCAGTGGCCTTCCTGCGGGGCCCTAGCCGGGTCCGCGCCCCACCAGGGTGCAGGCACCGGTCTCAGAATTCGGCAGGGAGAGTCCCCGCGAGTGACGGGCTCAGCCTCCGCCCGGCTCAGGACAACTCTGAGTGCGGGGGCGTCCCCCCCCTTACACAGCACAGAACAGAGCCTCCGAGGGACGTCCACCGGGTAACACAGGACACGGAGTCTGGGGACTGGTCCCTGGAGGCCCAGGCCAGCCGGGAGCCGATAAACCGGAGTCCCCTGAGCTGAGAGGATTTCTGCCTTTCAAGGGGCCCCCGACCCCGCCGGAACGTGTGGATCCGAGGGGAAACGGCGGCCGTGTCCCTGGCTTGGAGGGAGCCAGGGAGCTGGTTCCAAGAGCCCCTGTGACATGAGTCCACCTCCCCAGAGGCAGGGCGCTGGGGCAGGGCGGGGAGAGCGGAAACAGGGGCCACCCCGCCCTCTGCGGTCAGCGGTCAGCTGTGAGACCCACGTCGGCCGGCTCCCAGGACTCGGCCATCTGTTTACAGAGCTAAGACTTTGAGAGCATCTCCGGGTTGAGAAACTGTGACTGTTTACACAGTGTCCCTGGGGGACCGGCGAGGCCCCTGTGGACACGTGGAACCGACTGGGGACTGGGAAGGACACAGCGCTGGGGCCAGAGGAGGGAGCCCTCCCCTAATTGTGCCCAGATGCCTCGGTTTCCCTCACTTTGCGTAGACACGCTGTCTGTGTGGGACCATCTCCCCTCTGTCAGCCCCTCCTCTGCACCCCCGCCCCCCAGCAGCTCACCGCCAGGCGACCCATCTGGCAGCTGCGAGCAGACAGGAAGCTCACCCAGAAGGTACCAGCCTGGCCTCTCCCCAGGCCTCCCCGGAGCCCAGGCACCTACCTGCCCTGGGGCCCCACGTTCTTCCCAGGCAGGACAGCCTGCCTGCCTCCGAGGCCATGCGGACCCCACAAAAGGCACCCCAAGTCAAGAGCGGATGCACTCGGGGACCAGACTGTCTGGGCACATGTGCAGTCAGTGAGATCAGCTCAGCGACGCTGCTGGCTCACCTCTGGCCGGGGCGGCCCGTAATGACCGCGGCAAACCCACTGTCCTCTTGGGGAGCCCCCACCCAGGCCACCCACGGCACTGCGCTCCCCCCAGCCCACCTTTCCCCTGGGCCTGGTGTCGGGATCTTTCGTGTTGCTGAGCAGGAGGCCGCCTGGCACTGGTGCACCTCCGCACCTTCCCCTGCACCGCCACCCCCCACCCCCAGATAAGCCCTCCTTGGACCCACAGGGGGTACCGGAAGAGGGTGTTGTCAGCCTGAGAAAAGCATGTGCGTCCAGCGGCCACGGCCCAGTGGGACGGACAGGCCCCATCCCCGGGGCAGGCCCGGAGGGAAAACACACAGCCCCGGGGGACGGCCTTTGCCATCATCCAGCTGCTTCCGCAGGCCGGGCAGGGAGCCAAGCCGGAGGGCTCTGCCCTAATTGCCCGCTGGGGGCTCCACCCCAGAGACGGGCCACGTCCCGCCTGCCCTAGCCACGGGGCTTCGGGTCCTTCTGGGGGAGACCAGTGGTTGAGGTTCTAAAAGCACCAGAGGAGAGAGGCCACAAAACTCCCCGTCCCAGGAATCCGAGGTCGTGAGGCCCTGGGAGCCCCGACGTCCCGTCCCAGGCCCAGCCACCGGGAACCACGTTCTGGCGGCAAAAGCCTTAGCCCAGCTCCCCCTTGTGACCAGCCTCGGTGCAGGACATCGGCCTTCCCCTCCCCTCCGGCACACGGACGACGTGGCAGGGTGGACCTCGGCCAGCCCCTCCCCGTTGTCGTGTCCACGGCCGCTGCCCGGCCCACACCGCCGTGGCCACCACACGCGGCCGCAGGGCCCGCCCCAGCAGGCTGACCACGTGGCGGCCTATCCGCCCAGGGGTCAGGGCCTGAGCTCGGCAGCTCTCAGACCACCGGGGGGCCCCTGGTGCCCCCGGCAGAGGACCCGGCAGCAGGGAGCGGCCGCTGCGCCCCCGGGACCCCCCCCCCCAGCCCCTCATTCCATCACAGCCCTGTACTTGCTGCCCGTGACCCCAGCCTGGTAGAGCAAAGTTCATCAAAGTCCCTGCACGCGGCTTCACCAGTTGCCACAAGCTGACCCCAGGCGGTGGCAGTGCCGGCCTTGGAGCGGCAGAGTCCGTGGCTGAACCCCTGCACTGCCCGGCCCGGCCCGAGGGGCCCCGTCAATCCCCTGACCCCTCCAGCGGCTTCCCTCCTCCCCACGGGTTCTGAGTCCCTCTCCTCAAGGTGCTGGAGGCTGGCATGGAGTGAGGCGCTCAGACCGCACGTGCTCAGCGCAGAGGTCTCGCCAGCTGGAATCCCAGGCTCCTCGGTCAAGGTCTAGAACATTCCCCCGCCTGAGGCCCTTTCCTCCAGCTTCCGCCCCAAGCACATGAGGCGTCCACGAGGGGCCCCGTGGGTCGGGCCGTGTCCTGCATGATCCACACGACCCACCACCCCCACCGACTTCAGAGAGGGGACGAGAAAGCGTCCTTACTGGTTCGATGATGGCAGGCTCTCCCTTCTGGCCCTTCTCTCCTCGGGGTCCTTCGATCTGGGTTCACGGAACACAGGGGGGGCAGAGAATGAGGCAGAGAAGGGAAAGGGAGGCCCGACCTCACGGGATCCCAATGGCTCACGGCCGGCCGGCCCCAGCCCCGAAGCTGCGGGCGGGAAGGAGCCCCTCAGCCCCGCAGCCCTCACCCCTTCGTAGATGGTGTCCTGGTTGGCGGGCATGCCCGGCCCTATCTCCGACGGGGACACCGTGGGGTCGTAGTAGGGGTCGTAGTAGGTCTCGTCCAGGTTCCTGATGGTTTCTTCCGTAAACTCGCCTTCCAAGTCATCTTCCGGAGGCGGAGCAGGCTGGGAGGGAGGGGAAGCGGGGGTCACCGGAGGACGGCAGGGACAGGGGCCTCCCAGGAGCTCGGTCGAACGTGCTGGGGCAGGCAAGTCACACATCCTCTCCTCCCACCACAGGGAAACGCCACCCCAAGCCCCACAGCACCCGTGGCAAGCTAAGGCCGCACCGGGATCGGCACGCCGTGGGGAGGCGGGTGGTGTTGGGGGCTCCGCCCCAGGGCCTCGCGGTCTGGGGGTAACATGCCTCCCATCCCATCCCATGGACGGGGGGGTTTGGACCCCTCAGAACGCAGGCATCTGCTCAAGGCCGTCAAGACTCAGGCTCCATGCAATGCACTTACTGTGCACTTAACATCCCCCCCGCACCGGCCCCCGACCCTACAACTCGCCTACAGCGCCTGGACCCGTCGTGCCACCTCCTGAATGAGGACAGGGATCGGGAGGCAACGAAACCGCCCAGGGTCAGCGGACAGGCCTCAAGCCCGGTCTGCCCGGCGGGAAAGCCCTCGGTGGCAGCCGGCACCACCTGCCCTCGTGCCTCCTCCTGGTCCAGACCCCCAGCTCATGCTCCTGCCCTGCCCGGCCCCCTCAGGCCCCAGAGAGGGACGCTGCAAGCACGCACATCCCCATCCGTCCCCACGGGAACCCCAAGATACCAGGCAGACGGGGCTCATTCCGCCCATCTGCAGATAAAAACAGACGATGGTGTCACAGGCTCAGCACGTCAGGGGCCCCTAACCCGGAGGCCGGGGAGCAGGGAGCCAGTCCGGGACCCCCGAGGTCAGAAGCGGAGGAAAGAGGGAGCCCCGAGCCCTCATCCAGCCCCCCCTCCCTCCCCCCTGCACCAGGCCCGCTTGCAAGGGAAGCAATTACATTGGAGGCGTTGGCCGTGCTGGTCGTGCTGGTGGGAACCTCGGCCCCTGCGCCGTGATCAGGGGGCAGGTCGGGATTCTCGAAGCCCTCGTAGTTCAGGTCCTCATACGGGGCGGGCGTGTAGTAGTCCTCGCTGGGCATGTAGTCATAGACCCCGAAGCCGGGGTCGTCCTCCTTCCCGGCCCCCTCGCTGGTGTCGGGCACTGAGGGGGCTGCCGTGGGGGCTGTGGTCTGCTCCTGAGAGCGGGGAACGGAGCGGGAGTCAGGGAGGCAGGGGGCCCAGGGGAGCGCCGTCCGTGGCCTAAAACCCCTGATCCTGCACTTGAGAAGGGCAAACTGTATCTCCAGGTTTAAACGTTTTTTTTTTTTAAGTTTATTTCTTTTGAGAGAGAGACAGAGAGAGAGAGAGAGAGGGAGAAAGACAGCAGGGGAGGGGCAGAGAGACAGGGAGAGAGAGAATCCCAAGCAGGCTCCACGCTGCCAGCACGGAGCCCAATGCGGGGCTTGAACCCACGAAGCCCCGAGATCATAACCTGAACCGAAACCAAGAGTCGGATGCCCACCCCACTGGCCACCCAGGTGCCCCTGTATCTCCGGCTTTAAAAGGAAGACGCCAGACTCAAAGCAACGTGCCCCTTCACACCTCTGTCTGCTGTCCACACGCCATGGTGGAAAGCCCTCTGCCCAGCCTCCCCCGCAGCACAATGCACAGAAGGTCACTCAGTCACCCGGCCACTGGTCCCCTGCCGAGCGTCCACCCGCCACCTTCCGGTGGCCACGGTGCCCTCCCGCCCCCCAGGGCCCCGTGGCCCGCAGCGCCCAGACCTCGGCAATCTCTGTGGTCTCTCTAGCAGCTTCCACGGGCTTGTTGGTGGGGGCGGGCTCCTTGCCCGGGTCCTCTGTGTCCTCGTAGTAGGGGTACTCGTAGTAGTACGCATCACCTTCCCCTTCTCCTTCTGGGTACTGAGAGAAAATTGGGGCCGTGTGAGGAAGGCGGGCCCCACGAGGAGCCACGCTGCTCTCCTCACCATCCAGGTTCAGCCAGGAACAGCGGGCACCGGAGAGTCGTGCCCCACTCCGGGTGCGAACCCGCCTGCGGCCCCGAACCAGCTTCCGCCCCCTCCAGCTCCTTGGACAGCAGAGTCAGCCCCGTGAGAAGCACAAGGGAGGACACGGGGGCCCCAGGTCCCCTTCAAAGAAAGTCGAGTCCTAAAAGGTACAGACGTGCTGACGCTTTGGGACCAAGGGCCTGGACAGCTGGTCAAACTGTGGCGTCTTGTGACAACGCTGCTGTCACTCAGGATCCCCTGCCCTCTGCTGAGGCCCCAAACCATAGCGACAGGGAAGGTGTCACCCTCAAAACTGGGGAAGGAGTCCAGCCAGAAGGCCTCAAAGACCTGCCTGGGCCATGGGACCTCGGCCTCACGAGGGACACCCTTCCTCTTCTGACTGGTCGCCACAGAAGGAGGCCAGAGGACTAATGAGAGCAGGTTGAACATGACAGAAGACGTGAGTCACCCGTGACCAGGAGTTGGGAGGATCTCTACTCGGAAAAGGTGGGGAGAACGCCAAGTGGGCTTAAGCAAGGTGCTGCCAACGCGGGGCGGGTGGGTGAGGAGGATTCCACAGACCACGAGCCTCTGACTCTCGCCCAGTGGGTTTATTTTGAACACTGGTCCCCCGGCTTTTGTGTCCCTCCACCCCTGCCGGCCTGCCTGCCCTGCCCCCCACCAAGGGGCCTGCCTACAGCCCTGCCATGAACCAACGGGGCCAACTCACATATTCATCCGGGTTGGGATCCTGTGACTGCGGGGTGTCGGGGACCGCGGTGTCACAGTCTGGGCTGTAGTGCTCACAGTGATCGTAAGCCGCCCGATGGTCGGAGACAAAGAGCAGCTGCTGGATGTCACCCTGGAAAAGGACAAAAGCCCTTGAATAAGTGGCGCACTGGGGACTCACATGGGGATCCGGGAGGCCAGCCTGATGCCCTGAGGTGGTGAGCAGCCCAGACAAATCTTGGGAGGAGCTTGTCTTCAGGACCAGCCTTCCTTTCAGGGAGGTACCCTTGAATCACCACTCAAGCTAGGATGGCCAGCCCATCCAACCATGCATCTAATCCATCCACCCACCCATCCATCCACCCATCTATCCATCCATCCATCCATCTACCCATCCACCCACTCATTCTTCCATCCATCCATCCATCCATCCATCCATCCATCCATCCATCCATCCACCCACCCATCCACCCATCCACCCACCCACTCATCCATCCATCCATCCATCCATCCATCCATCCATCCATCCATTCATCCACCCACCCATCCATCCATCTACCCACCCACCCACTCATTCTTCTATCCATCTACCCATATCAGACACCCATCTACCCATCAATCCATCCATCCATCCATCCATCCACCCACCCACCCACTCATTCTTCCATCCATCCATCCATCCATCCACCCACTCATTCTTCCATCCATCCATCCATCCATCCATCCATCCATCCATCCATCCACCCATCCACCCACTCATTCTTCCATCCACCCATCCATCTACCCATCCACCCACTCATTCTTCCATCCATCCATCCATCCATCCATCCACCCATCCATCCACCCATCCACCCACTCATTCTTCCATCCATCCATCCATCCATCCATCCATCCACCCATCCATCCACCCATCCACCCACTCATTCTTCCATCCATCCATCCATCCATCCATCCATCCATCCATCCATCCACCCATCCATCCATCCATCCACCCACCCATCCATCCATCTACCCATCTACCCATCCATCCATCCATCCATCTACCCACCCACCCATCTATCCATCCATCCATCCATCCATCTACCCATCCACCCACTCATTCTTCCATCCATCCATCCATCCATCCATCCATCCATCCACCCATCCACCCACCCACTCATCCATCCATCCATCCATCCATCCATCCATCCATCCATCCACCCACCCACCCATCCATCCATCTACCCATCTACCCATCCATCCATCTATCTATCCATCCATCCATCCATCCATCTACCCATCCACCCACTCATTCTTCCATCCAACCATCCATCCATCCATCCATCCATCCATCCATCCATCCATCCATCCACCTATCCATCCATCCATCTACCCATCTACCCATCCATCCATCCATCCATCCATCTACCCACCCACCCATCTATCCATCCATCCATCCATCTATCCAACCACGCATCTTCCCTCTACCCATCTACCCACTTATCCAGCCAGCCAGCCAGCCAGCCAGTCACCCTTCCAACCACCCACCCACCCATCTATCCATCCATCCATCCATCCATCCATCCACCCACCCACCCATCCACCCATCCACCCACCCATCTATCCATCCACCCATCTTCCCTCTACCCATCTACCCACTCACCCAACCATCCATCCATCCATCCATCCACCCACCCACCCACCCATCTATCCATCCATCCATCTATCCATCCACCCATCCACCCACTCATCCACCCATCCACCCATCTATCCACCCATCCATCCATCCATCCATCCATCCATCCATCCATCCACCCACCCATCCATCCATCTACCCATCCACCCACTCATTCCATCCATCCACCCACCCACCCATCCATCCATCTACCCACTCATCCTTGCACCTTTGTACCCACCCACCCATTCACCCATCTAACCCATGCGCCCAGCCACCCACCCACTTCCATTTATCAGACACCTGTTGGGCACCTGCCAGGTACCAGCCATGTTCTCAGAGCTTTTGTGAACTGTGGGTGATAAACGCAAGCTGTAGCTTCCACTCTAAATAGTGAGGGCTTGAGGATATGCTGCTTCCTTCCCTGTTACCCTTACGGTGGGGGAGTATTTTTAAAGAGGAAAATAACCTATGACCCAGAGATTCCAATCCTAGGAACTAAGGCAAGGCATGTAAACAATTCACCCATAAAGTATCGCAATAGGTATTCAAATAGGTCCACAGACACCCGTGCTCACAACAGCATTATTCACAATATCCAAGAGGTGGGAACCACCCAAAGGTCCATCAGCGCATGAATGGATAAACAAATTGTGGCCTGTCCATACACTGGGATATTATTCAGCTATGGAAGGGAATGAAGAACAGACCCATGCTACCACCTGGATAAGCCCATGCTGCCAACCACCGTTTGACATTCTGGCTCATTGCCATGGCAGCCAAGAGTCCCACCATGCAAGCTAGGAAAAGCATGCAGTTCTATTTTATGCTGATCTCATCAAGACGTGTCAACAGCAGACAAACAAAAGGGAACAAGAACCATAGGTCTCATGAATGTTATCAAACATTTGATGTCCTCCTGGCAGAAGATCCTCGGGTCCCAACCAGATGGATATAAACTGATGTCATGATGATTTTATTAATGGCTAACGTACAGGTGATGTTTACTATAGGTCAGATACAAGACAAAGAAACTGCGTGCTGTCACTCTTTTTGTGCCCACAAGAACCCTATGAATTATGTTCTATTAATTCCCATCTGAAGCTGAGAAACCCAAAGCCCTGAGGTCACCTGTCTGGCATCCACAGTCACACAGCAGGTGAGGTGGGGCCAGCTCAATGTAGCCTGCACAATATCAATCACTTGTACGACCTGCCTGGGCTCAAAAAGAGGAAAAGGAGTATGGACAAGCATGCCAAACGTTGGAACTATGTCATTAGAGATGGTGCCCAAGAAAGAATAATTAGGGGCTGTGCCAGGTGTTGAGTTCCTTGGCCCAGAGCCCATCCTGCCGCATGCACATCTATCTATCTATACACTATCCCAATCCATCAATCATTCATCAACTGTATATCCATCCATCACCCACCCACCATCCACCATCTATCTGCCCTACATCCATCATCCATCCATCCACCCATCCACCCATCCATCTACCCTCCATCCATCATCTATCCACCATACACCCGCCATCTAACATCCATCCATCCATCATCCATTCAATAGCAATTATCGAGAACCTACTAAGTGCCAGCCCCTCCCTGCATCACACACAGGGATGAAGCCGTGGCCCAGAACCACTGCCTGGCAGTGTCCACACTCTACCTAACACTTTGCACTTGCCTTATGCCCATGGGTAAGATCGCGTGCACACCCAGACCGCGTATTCATCTGGTCGTCATTGATGCCTCTTACATCCCACTGTCCCTTTCTAAAGACCTGAGACTAGCCCTGTTCCTGTACCCGCCCCCCCCCCATGGTCCAACTAAAGGCACGTTCTGCTCCTGAAGACAGAGCCATGAGTGAAGCAATAGAACACGTACCCATGAGCTTGACCCAAAGAGGTGGTGCTCATTTGGCACATGTCAAAACCGTGGGCCCAAGCAAGGAAGCCACGCCCTCCTTGACCTTCATTTGATAAAGGTGTGTGAACCCCTCCTCTGTGCTGGATCCTGGACTATGCTGGACAATGGGAGGCTGGCAGGGTGTGCGACTCAAAGTCACTAAGCGTCCTCCCTGGCTCCCAGAAGGCTCTGTGGGAAAACTGGCCCAGATACGGGGCACAGGGGGAATGACTCAGTGGCAGAACTGGGTGACAGTCCTAGAGTCCGGAAGAGGCCCATCCTACCTGATGCCTGAGACATGGGTCCAAATATGTGACCCCCCCCCTCCCCGCTTCAGTTTGAAAAACCTAAGGACCAGCAAGGAGCTCAGAACTCCCCCAAGCTGACCTGTCTCCGTGCAGAGGGCTCCCCTCCCCAAGTTCAGTTGTCCCCCCTTTCACAGAGCTGCCCGCCTGCTCCTTCTCCCTCCCTCTCCCTCCTCTTCGTCCCTCTCTGCCTCTCCCTCTCCTTTTGGATGTCAGAGGCTCCTGGCCCACACTGTAAACTCTCCAGCAGACGAGAACCACGTGACAGGAACAGTGAATCAAAACCACACACTTTTATTAAGCAACAGGACTTCGAGTTCGACTTTCATCCAATTCAAATAAAACATTTTCTTCCTTCAACTGGCAGCTTGACATCTGAACGTATGTTCTCCAAATGCAATCTCTGTAAGGAAGAGGGGGCTCGGGGGGCTCTGGGGGTGGCTGGGGCAGCTGGCTTCGGTGCACCCCTTGCGTGCGCAGTGGCACACGGGGATAACAGCTGTCGGGTAAAGGGCCTGCCCCCCCAGGAAGCCCAAGTCCTCGGGCCATGGCCACATCCGGCACATCCGTGTCCCTGCACCCCAGGGCGCCCAGCCCAGAACCAGGCTTCACAGGCCCCGCACGGTGGTCCGGGCAGCCCCCCGACACCAGGCAGGGAGCAAGGCTAAAGGCTAGGGCACGAATACCCACGCACAGACGCAGGGGCCGGGTGCTTCCTAGAGACTCGCCCGGGGCTCTGGAATCCGAGCACACGGTTGGTGCCGACCTGGCCCTCGGCCAACCCCGGCTCCCTGCCTGCCTTGCCCACTCCCCACATTGCAGCAGAGGGCCCCGCCGTAGGGTCCCTGCGAGCACGAAGGCCCCTTCGGTCCCAGGGCCCGCCCTCCTCCGCAGACACCTACACTTGGTTAAAACCAGTTTGCCCACAACCCCCCGAGTGGGTTTCCACACCAAAAAAGGTGCCCCTCTGTGCTGTGGGTGCATGTCTCAAAGGGCAGGAATCCACCCATCCCCTGCCCCACTGTGAGAAGGGGACACTGAGGCACGGGTGTTAAGGCTCACACTCTGAGCCTCACGGAAGCTGGGTCAGGTCTGGGCCCGGGTCCTCATCCAGAGCTCCTTCCAACCCGCTGTGACCTCTTCCCTGCACACGTGACGGTTTGTTTCTCAGGTGGGGAGGGCGCCAATACCCGTGTGCCCTTTGCAGAGATCCCGGCCCCCAGTGAACTTACTCCTGCTGAGACCAGACACAACCTCAGAATCTTTCTCCACCCAGAGCTCCCAGCAGCCACCACCCAAAGACTGGGCGCCGGCCTGCCCCTTGACTGGCCCTGCTCTGGTCCGTAGTGTCTTTCAGATGTAACGCGAACGATCACGACTTTGTGACGGTTGTGAGAGCGTTTTCACGCCGCCTGCTGTGACGGGAAACCCTGAGATTCACTCCGTGTGCCCCCCTCTTCCTGACGAAGCCTTTCTCGGCAGCTGCTGGCGGGAGATGCTGGGGGGCCTGCATCAGAGGCCCCCGCTGCCCACAGCCTCAGCCCCTCGGGGGCCAGGCTGGGCCTTTCGGAAGCTGACCGCCAGCTCCGTGAGGCTGGCCACAGGTCAGAGCTGCCGGTGGGTTCCCTGACCCTCCGGAAGCATGGAGGGCACCCCGGGATCTTTCCCATCCAGCTGCCCTCTCAGGTGGGGGAACCCTGACCAGGAACCCTCAACCAGCCTGGCCTTGACCTTGGAAGTCTGCTGCCCCCTTCCCCGGAGGCAGCCTAGCAACCCCCAAACTCAAAGATTCATGGCTCGCTTGTAAGGTCTGGAGTCGTGTGAGGGGGTGTGTGCGTGCACGTGCGTGGGCACGTGTGTGCATGGACACACGCGTGTACGTGAAGCGCAGAAGGTGACCTCTGCGTGACCTTCTGGCCGGGGTGACAGAAACAGAGAGCTTCCGTCCTCGGGGACCCTTGGGAGAGAGCGAGGGGACATCACTGCCTGCTGGCCCCAGGAGGGTCGAGCGGGGAAAGGACACCTGCCAGGCTGCGGGGCTCCCTCTGAGGCCTAGAGACTCACATGCCAATGATTCCGTGTTCCCCGTCAACAACCGATCCTGTTGCTCAGCTAAAACCGACGGCCGGGTCGTGTCTCTAAGGCACTGACTACGTGTGCCGTGGTGCCTGCTCTTTGCCGGGCGCTCCTGGGAGCCCCGTGCGTCCTGCACCCGCGGCCTCCCTGCCCCTCACCGCCCCCTCAGGACGGGGACCTGGGAGCTCAGCCCAGCTGGGGCCTCTCCAAAGGGGTTCCGTGGAGAAGGCCGACACGCCAGGCTGCCCCCGCCAGATGTTTGTTAAGAAAGGGTGTACGGGGTTGTTTCAAAAAGGTCCAAACTCCCAGTGTAGTAAAACCGTCTCATTTTACAGACGAGGAGCGCGAGGTCAGCGGGGTGGGTCCCCTGGACCTCAGCGGGGGAAAGGCTCCGGGGTCCAAGGCCAGGAGTCCTTCCACTCTGGGGACCACAGTGCCAGGTCTGTGAGTGCCTGGCTGCTGCTGGGGGCCCCCTGGCCGTGTCTCTCCTGAGCCTTCCCACAACCCCCACTCACAGATGGGGAAACTGAGGCAGTGCGACCCGAGAATTTTCCAGAGCCAAGAAGGACCCAGTGTGTACTTACTCCTCGCCCCATGGCATTCCACCAAGGTCTCACAGTTGAGCCACGGCCACCTCCCCAACAGCAGCGGCCGGAATCCACGGAGCGTTCCCATGCTGCACTGCGTTCTCCCCCTGCAGTCCCTGGCTTCCCGTCCCCCAGAGTGACCCTGCGTGACGCCTTTTCACACCGTGCCCCTCCCCCCAGCCCCCCAGTCCCACCCCAGCGTGGACTGCCCCCTCCGTCCTGCCCAGCATGGCCCCGGCTCTCCCTCGGCCCCGGGAGAAGCCCTCTCCCTCCACGGAGCCTTGCCTGACTTTGCCCCCGGGGAACCCACAAAGTCCTGCACAGTGGGTAAACCCCCGGCCCCGATTCCGCCCGATGGCTCGGTCCGCGGGGCCCAGCGAGGGGGCAGCCCCTCCATCCGCCCCCAGCCCCCCTCTGGGAGCACGAGGCACACGCCCCTGGACTCACGGCCTGACAGTGGGTGACATGCCCCCCACGCTCACTGGGTCCCTACGGGGTCACGTGTGGCCCAGCCCCAGCCAGGCAGCTGGCCTACCAAGGGGCCCAAGCCCCGGTCCCCTCCCTCAGCAACAGCCACCCGATCCCTGGGCTCTGGTGACCCTGACCCCCTCCCCATGACCGCCTCCTCACCGTGGCTCCTCTGTGCTCACGTGGGTGCACTCGCCCTGTGTCTCCTGTCTCCCCCCCGTTTCGCAGACGCACACACTGAGGCTCAGAGAGGCGGGGTCCCTCTTGCACGGGCAGAGCGGGGGCTCCGGAGTCGCTGCCCTGCAGCTGCCACCCGAGAGCAGCCCGGCCCCCGCGGAGTTCACGTGGAACGTCCCGCTCGTACGACAACCGTGGCTCCGCCCCGGCCTCGGGACCACCCGCTGCCCCCGAGTCCCCATCTGGGCCCCCGGCCCACAAGTGCCCACCCTGCCCTGCACTCCCGCTCAGGTGCGGACCAGTCTTCCGCTCTCATTCGCCTCTCTTCTGTCCCACCCAGCAAGGTCAGCAAAGCCGTGCCGAGCCCCGAGAAGCTCCGGCCGCGGTGCCCGACGGTCGCTACGGCCGCTGGGCTCCGCTGCGCATCCTCGACCCCGAGGCGACAATCAGGGGCCCCGCTTCCTGGCGAGGACGGGCCGGCGGCAGCCACTGGGACGCGGCGGGGCGCGCGTTGCCCTTGGCCGCGGCCGAGCCAGGAGCGTTTTGCTGAGGGAGCCAGTCGTGCTTTTGCGATAATGAGGTCTTATCCGGGCTGCGTTTCTGCTTAGGAGCTGAGGAAACTGCAGGGTTTTCGTTGGAGAGCTTTGCGGCCTTGGGGGCCGCGGAGCCGGAAGCCGGAGTCTGCCCAAACGGGGGCACGTCCCCGCCTGGCGCATCCGTGCAGCTCAATCGGCTGAATGTTTCCCTCCGGTCCCGCGCCGGCTTCTCTCCCCTCCTGTCAACAAAACCGCCTGAGCCACGGCCCTCCTCGTCCAACCCAAACAGGCCCCGCGGGGGCCCCGCCACGCGCTCGGCTCTCCCCGCGGGTCGCGTAGTCGAATTTCAGCCAGAGCCCTTCATGTTCGGAAGCGGAGACACGCAGATAATTTGAGAAGGCGGACGCTTCTCGCCCGAGACTGCCGGCGAAACGCTCGGCGAGCGGGCTGTCCCTGGAGCCAAACCGGGAGGGAAGCTTCGACGTCCCGGCTGCCGGCCGCGGGCTCCAGCCACAGACCGGCACCGCCCCGCACGGGCCACGGGGTGCGGCCACCCGCCGCGTGGACAGCCACGGGGGTCCCAGCGCGGCTCTCCAGGCACGGGGGAGGGAGGCCGGCACCCCGGGGTTTCCGTCCCGACCCACGAGGCGCCGAGCCACGGTTTGCTCGCCTCGGGGGAAGCGGTGCTGGGCCTGGGGGGCCCCGGGAGAGCGGAGGCCACCCCGGCCCCTGTGAACAGGAGGGGGTAGCACGTACTGGGACCAGGCACACGCACACAGCGAGCACCAGGCATGCGTGCAGGCGTCAGCCACGATCGTCTACCCTGGCCCGGCGCTCCTCCCCCGGGGACCCTGGCCAACTCCGACCACCCCGACCCGTGCACAGGGGCCGGGGGAACCTGGGGGGCCCTCCTCACGAGCCGCTTCCTCGGTGCCCCGGGAGGCACCACACGTGAAAGGCCACCGTATGCCCCTGTTCGAGCCCTTGTGGCCCCAACAAGTCACATTTAAAACCCTGTGCGACACCGCTGACCCGTGACTCACACGATGGAAAAGGCAGGCCCCGAGCCAAAGGAGGTCGAGATAATTTTTTCCATGATTTTCGGAGGACCCGTGGAGCCCGAGAGCGAGTTTAACACTATGTGGGCAGGTGTTAAAGAAATATTTCCCTGTGCTGCCCCCAGGTGCCGCCTGGCCCGTGGCCCATCCGTGACCATCCCCGCTACGTGGCCACCTCCGGTCCCGATCCAATGGTCACCTCTGCCACCCGCAGGTACTGCTCCAGGGTGTCTAGGGTCCCGTCTGCACACACACACGTCTCCGCGACAGGCCAGGGCACGGTGGCCCGGGGTGGGGGGTCAGGTCTCAGCCTCGTCAGACGCCGAAACTGGCCGAAGCGACCACAGGGTCAGATTGGTGACCTCAGAGAGGGCACACCTCGTCCCCAGACCGACAGGCCGGCAGAACCAGAGGCAGGGGCCAGGACGACGGGCCACGTCCTCCGTATCCCACCACTCTCTGTAGGGCGTGGCTCTCACACCCTCGCCCACCAGCCGTGTGGCCCAGGACACCTCGCTCTGGGCATCTGGCCCCCAGCACAGCCATCCGCCACCTGGGCAGCCCACGAGGGAGGCTGTCCCGTCCTCCCCCTTCCGGACCCTCGGGGGCAGCGAGCCCGCCGCCACTGGGCCGACCACGGGGCGTGGGGGACCTCCGAGCCCGGCGGGCGGCGCCCTGCGACAACCTGCACAGAAGGAGCGTGGACCCCGGGCACCGCGGCAGGGAGGCGCAGGGCGCAGGCCGCAGTGGCCAGGGCGCTGGGTCCTTCCCTCCCCGGCCGCGGGGCCTGAAGCACGATCGCTTCATCCCTCCGGGCCTCCGCGTGTTCATCTGTGAGCCCCACCGGGCAGGAGCGTGCTCGGGACGAAGCGTGATGGCCTGTGCGGGACACTCGGCGGGCCTGGAACCCAGTGAGGCCGGGACAGGTGAACGAGGGCCACCACCGTCACCACCACTCTGCTCTCACTCGTTCAACCGGCACCCCCGTCCTGAGGCTGACGGACCCAAAGATGAGGGGGTGGGCGTCTCCAGCCTCCACCCTCAGGCTTTAATGCTGCCTCGGGGGGCAGCCCAGGTGACGTCGTCATGAGCCACCACCGAGGGCTCAAGGAACGCACCCCGGAAGGAGCGGCCTCAGAGCTGGGCCCAGGCAGACGAGGTCCAGAGCCTATTCGGGTCCTCGCTCGCCCACCAGCTCGTCCCCACGCCCTGGAGGAGACTCTCCACCCTCGGGCACCAGCTCTCTCTCCCCCCTGCCTGGCCAACCCTAGGCTCAGGCCCCAGGTCGTTACCTCAGCCTCCACCGGGCACGGCCCGCACCCGTGACCACCCCGCCCTCTGTCCCGAACGTACTAAGGTGGCACATCACACCGTGGCCCCTAATGGACACGCACACGCACGTACCCCTCCGCGCCCTCCGTAGGAAATGCCTCGCCACCACGCCTCTCCACCCCGTGCTGGTGCAGCTGGTTGTTTTGAACCCAAATACAGAAACACTCACCCCCGATGAACTTCATTTCCTCGGTTCCAGAGCACGGTCCAGCCCCAAAGACCTTTCTGAGTCGTACGCTGTCAACCGAGTCACCTGGGGTCATGTGTGGCAGTCAGGCCTAACCGGGGTCCCTCGGCACGTCCACAGCCGTCAGAAGGTTCTCACTTGCACCCAGAGCACGCACATCCCTGCTGCGAAGGTTGGGGGGGGGGGGGCGGGAGGGGGGCTCAGGGGCCCGGCGCTCCCGCACTTGAGAAAACTCCGCACCCGATGCACCCTCACCCCCGGCTGCCGGCTGGTCACCCCCAGCCCTTGCTCAAGGGCGTGGTTAAGGGCACGGACTGTGGGGTTGGCCGTCGCCGCACAGATGCCGCCTGGAGAGGCCGGGAAGATCCGGGGCCTGAGACGGCCGGGGCAGGAAGGAGGAGGGTCACTCTGAGTGGGGCACCCAGGGCCTTGGGGCCACGAAAGCTGGCTGGAGGGTCACCGCCAGAGGGAAGTTAGCAGACAGCGGTGCCGCCTAAAGGGACCTAAGGGACAGGGACGGAAGCCTGACGTCAGAGGCCCAACGTCATCTGAGAATCAGGATGCCCTTCGGATCCAGGAAAAGGGTCCAGACTTGGGCCCAAAGTCTGGCCCCGCACTTCTCGTCTGTGCGACCTGGGGCAGGTGGCTTTACTTCTCTGGACTCTAGGTACCCCGCGAGCGCTGAGGAGCCAACGCCACGCGTGTCCTGGGCTGCTACGAAGGATCGTCAGGGCAATTATCAGGATAAGACCACCGGCAGCTAGGGCAGGAGGCACCTTCCTGGACGCCGGGAGGGACGTCACTATCATCTGCTTTTCCAAGCGGAACAGAGGAAGCACGTTCGGAGGCACAGCCCCTGCCCCATCTCGGGGCCTCGGGTTTTCTGAACAAGCCTCCTTGCTCGGCCTGGTGCCTGGGCTCCTCCGATGCAGAGGCCCCCAGCGCCTGTGCCTCCCGGAGCCGAGAGCTTCCAGACGAGTCCGGGGTGACACGGGCAGGGAATGCGTCTGCGACGGGCTTTCCACGTTCTCGGAGACGCAGACTCGGAGGCCAACCACCGCCGCCCTCCAACAAACGCTCCTCACGGCTCTCAGAGCCCAGGGGTCCCCCTAAGGCTGGGACACACGCTCAGGAAGGGGGTACCCCACAAGCGCACGCGTGGACCCTCCGGCACTGGAGGCTCTTTCTCCGAAGGCACGGTCCGGATACAAGCAGCTCACCCCCCACCGCCGAGGTCGGGGGAGTCTCACAGATCACAGCCACACGTGCGCCCGCATCTGGGGCCCTCGGAGAACACCTTGGAGACGGACTGATGCCCAGCGCTGGGGGCTTCGTCAGGCATTACCTTCGCCACTCACAAGCCTGGCGGCTCCATCTTCCGCCCTGGGGTCCCAGGCCCACCCGAGTCCGTGCGCGGGGTCCGTGGGGGCCGGGGCGAGGCGGAAGCTTCCCCACGCCCCCCGACAGCTGGCAGCGGCCAAGAAAAAGACCCCCCGCACACAGCGGGACCCCCTTGCCCTCCAGCTGCCCACACGGGCGGCTCCCCAGCTTGGGCAAGGGGGCCTTCCTGGGCCACCGCCCCCCGCTACCTGCGTCCAGAAGCATCGGCCGCGATGTCCTGCGCCTCCAGGAGAGCCACCGATGCGCCTCCCCTCCCCTGATGTGACCTAGCCCGTACCCGCGGCAGCACCACAGGTGACCGCGAAATGACATGCGCTCCCTGGAACCCTGGTGCCGACCCTCCCCAGGGACCCACACACCAGAAGGTCATCCCACAGGCCGGGCTCCCAACATTGCATCAGCCCCCTGGGCCCGGACGGGGTCCTGCGCTCGCGGTTTCCACGGAACAAACTGAAGGCCTCTCCGGCCAGGCCGCAGCAAATGCCAGGTCCCACAACGCGGGACAGAAGCGAGACCCGTCCGACCCCGCGGGGTCTCTCTGACCCCTCCTAGTTCGCCCCCCACCCCCACCCCCGGGTAGAGACACTTGCCCCAGCTGCTTGGCTCAACAGGGACCATGAGAGCAGCCGGCATGACCCAGGCCAGCTTCAGGGGCACATCCTCAGAGCCCGGTCCCCACCCCGAACACCCCTGACCCCTCGACGCGCAATCCCACATGAGAGCCCCTTGGCGTGGCCATCAGCCTGAGACCCACCGCCCCCTTGCTCCTGCCAGCCTCCGCCAGGCAGCCACCCCACCCGCCGCCCAGCTGGTCACGGGCCCCCAGCCTGCAGGCTGCTGGCCACCAGGCAAGAATCCAGGCCCACGCCTGCCCGCTGCCCAGCTCCTCCTGGACCTGAACTGGACACAGAAATGTACCCCAAACTCCCTGCGCATTGTCCTCATTGGCCAGTCAGGCGCCCAGACAAGCCAGGAGCCACGCACAGGACTGCCCCTGACCACCCGCTCCAGCCGGGAAAACCTTAGCAGCCTGCCTCCTTGGCCAGGCACGACTCAACGGCCCAAGAAAGCCTCAGTGTGAAACCACGCCCAGGGACTAGCTTGTCATTACCCACACGGGTCCTACGGGAATTGATGGGCGAACCCCCTTCCGTACTGGTCTGGGTAACGGGCTAAATAGCGACTCCAAAAGACAGCTCCAAGTGTTAATCCAACCCCCAGAACCAACGGGGTCTTACTTGGAAACAGGGTCTTGGCAGATGTAACAAGGTTAAGGCTCTCGAGATGAGACCATCCTGGATTAGGGTGGCCCTGAATCCAGTAAGCGTCCTTAGAAGGAGCAGACAGACGAGAAGAGGGAAAGGGGTATACGCATGGAAGCAGAGACTGTAAGGGCGTGGCCAGAAGCCAAGGAACCCCAGGGCCACCAGGAGCTGGGAGAGGCAGGAGGGACCCCCACCAAGCTCCTCTGGAGGGACCACAGCCCTGCCGACACCGTGAGGCCAGACTTCTGGCCTCCAGAACCGGGAGAGGACAAGCTTCTGTATTTTTAAGCCACCAAACTGTGGAGACTCGTGGGGATGCCAACACCGCTGCCCTTCCGGGGATCAGGGAAGGTCCCTGGGAGGTGGGGGGAGCTGAAGACCCAGTCAAGAGGCCCTGACCTTGCTCGTTCATGTCCCCCCACATCCCGTGGGGTCCGCCCGAGAACCGCCTCTGGGGGCGCAGGGCTGTCCCCTCACACAGCCGGACGGCAGGGGGGGGCGCTCCCAGGAAGAACCCAGAGGGTCCCCAAGGATTAGGCGGGAACGGGAGCGGACGTGCTGGAGGGTCCGGTCCCTTCCAGGCTCCACCTGCTGGACGCCCGTCCAGGACATGCGATCTGCAGTCAGAAAGCCCGGGTTTGAGCTGCCCTCTCCCCCAGGCCCTCGACCTAGCCCTGGGGTCTAGCCCGTCGGGGGTCATGACGGGCTAAGTCAGAGCGGCCCGCACGGTTGCACAGCTCGGGCTCCGTGCAGAGGCCAGGGGGCCATGTCTGGGGCGGCCCGGACCTCGCTCTGGCAGCAGGGGGACAGAGCCGCGGTCCCCGCCGGGCCTGACACTGTGGACGGCGGGGGGGGGGGGGGGCAGGGGCACTGGGCCCTCAACACCGTCAACCAGTGGGGACGTGGGTGGGAGACACCGGCAACCGCCAGCAGAGCCGGGAGCCTTGGGCGGGTCCCCTCCCACCGCGTGCGCGTCTGTCCACCTGGCGTCTGAAACCCAACGCGGATTTGGCCCCGCCAGCCCCACAAGTGCGCCCCTCCTGGCCACCTTCCAAGGACAGGAAAAGCACACCCTAGGACGTGTCCGTGGTTCCGCTCAGCAGAGACATCTGGGTCGAGACGACGACGCCACGGGGAGGCTGACAGAAGCGGCATGACCGAAAGCACTGGTCAGGGAGGTGCCTCGGATCCAGCAGGGCCAGGCGGCCTGCAAACGGTCGCCAGGGTCACAGGGCACGGGGGCCCCTGCCGGTTCCAGCAGTACCAGGCTACGCAAATGGCTCACCCCGCCGTCCCTGTGGCATTTCTTCACTCTCTGACTCCCCCCTTGCTGCCCCATGGCGAGTCTGGCGGCTCCAGAGGCCCCCAGACTGCGGTTTCCCCAGCCCTGGGTCCCTCGCCTGCGCCCCTGTGGCAGGTGACGGGACGGTTGCAGAGCTCACGGCTGGGACAGCGAGAGCCAGCACGTGGACCCAGGCCTCAGACGCCAAGCCCGGCGAGATCCCGAGGCCAGCAACCGCGCGCATGGAGGGAGGGTGGCTCTGTGCTCCCCGGAGGAATCCCAGGCCACCCTGGGCATCGCTGGGGAAGCCCTGTTCCGCGGAGGCCCCGCTCCTGCCCCAGGAAAGCTGAATTCCAGGAAAGAACATGTCAGTGGAAAAGCCAGGCCTCTGGAAAATGGGAATCAGGGATGAGGTAAATCGCTGGTCTTTCCAAATGAGAGGCAGGCAGACAGACGGGAGGACCGTCACCCGGGTCTGATGCCATCTTCCTCCCGCCGGCCCCTGGAGCTTTGCAGAGAAAGCCCCAGTTTACAGCCTGTTTGGTCTCGTTTCCCCTTGAAACATTCAGCAGCTTTAAAAGCAGACTTGGCTCCTGGCCCAGAGCTCACTGGCTCCCTGTCCCCTGGGGCGGGCCTCCCTCCTGGAGACGAGGGTCCTCCTACCACAGAGGCCCTCCCCGACCCCTGCTGAGCCCCACCCCCAGACCCCTCCTTCTGGAACAGCAGCTGAGCTGAGGGTGGGGAGGGCCATGCTGGGCCCTCCACACGGTTCAGAGACGGGGCCGGGAGGGTGCTGGGCAGGTGGGGCAGCCTGCAAACCCAGTTTGCGCTGGCCCTTCCTGGAAGGTTCCGGGGTTTCACAGACCCCACAGGTCAGGGGACTCCGACGTCCTCGGGGCCCGTGTGGGGCCAAGGGAACAAGCACCCACCAGCATCGTCGGGGCCACCGGGGGTTCACCCCGGCTGGGGAAGGTCGTGACCCAGTTTCTGAGGACCCAGTTCTGTTGGTCGGGTCGCTAAAGACACGCAGGGGCTGCTGGGAGTGTGGCACCTGCTGTGCATTGCGACAGCGTCCTGTCACATACTCTGGGCAACAACAGATCTGGGGGCCGGCCCTGCTGCGCTGTAGCTTTGCTGGGTGACCTTCTCCAGGTTATGCAGCCTCTCTGGTGCCGGTGTCCCCGGAGTGCCCAGGCTCGATGGGAGGGCAGAGCACGCCGGCGGGTGATGTCGCGGGGCCTTGCTGGCCAGTGCCGACCTGGCCGGCCTCCCTCCCAGCTCTACCACTGAAGGAAACAACCACTCCTACCTCCTACCAGTCGCACTCGCTCCCCCTGGCACTCTTGTGTGTGTTTCCAAACGCGCAAAGCTCGTTCCTGAGCCCCGGATGAAAACAAGACTTTTCTCTGCACGGGGAGGCCGCAGCACCACTCCTCTGAAAGAACAGCTCCCCAGCCCCTTCCCACAGTGGGCCCTCGGCCTGCCCGGCACCCACTCCACCTCGGGGGACAGGAGCAATGCCCCGGGACCCCGGCTGCCTGCTGGTCCCAGGACACAGGCACATCCCGGGGAAGGAAGAGGACACGGGACACGGAACTTCCCAGGAATCCTCTGGAGGACGGTGCCCCCGAGCAGCCCCGTGGGCTCACCCTCCTCCTGAGAACGTGCGGGCAGGGACCTACTAGGTGGGTGGAAGGCAGTGGCCAGGCCAGCCCGCCCCTGACCCTTCCCTAGGGCCGGCCTGGCCAGAGGACTCTGCCCGAGAGGCGAGGACAGCAGCCGGCAGCTCACGCCCCCAGGGCACCGAGACGACGGTGTGCAGGCAGGGGCCAGCGCAGGGCCCGGGGTTCAGGCCTGCACGCCCTCGGCCGGCCCTGCCCAGCTGGAGGCCCTGGTCTCTAAGGCAGGAGTCCTGGCACTGAACTTGCCAGGGGAGTCTGGAAAAGCGGAGGTAAGGGACAGCTCTCGACCCCGAGCCGCCACACGGGGAGCACACTGGCTGGTCAGTGTTGACAAAGGGCCAGAGGGCCTCGGCACGGCCTGGCCTCTGACGGCCCAGGGTCCGGGTCAGTGTGGTCCGCCGTGGCCTGGCGGGTGCAGGCATTTCACACAGATTCCATCCCAGCGTGGTGTCACTGCATCCTACGGTCCTCACTGCGGAAGACAGGTCACGTTTCCCAACGTGAGCAAGTCTCCCAGCCGGGAAGGTCCGGGGGACCACCTCCCGCAGAGCACGGACACCTCGTGCGTGGCCCACGAGCCCTCGCGACCCCGGCAGCCCCTCCCGCTCAGAACGAGTGCCACGGCAAGGGCTCCTGAGCTGCCGTTGCCACTGAACACGGCCTGTTCTCAGCCGCGCCGCGAGCCCCGCACTGCCTCACGCACACGCGTGACCACGGGGTCGACCGCGGTGCAGATGGGGAGCCCGAGTCTCGGAGGGGCCAGGCAACTCACCCGGGGCCCCCCAGCTGGTGAACGGTACAGCTGGGACCCTGCCCCCGCCCTGGCCCCGCCCGGCCCTTCCCGACGGCCGCGGAGTCTCAGTATTTCGTGTTCCTGAGCACCTCTGGGCTCGGTCAGGATATCAAGGAAGCAGTATTGGTTTTAGGATCTTTTTTTTTTTCTTTAAAGAGAGATAAAGGCTGTTCCCGAATCTCTACGCCGTGAACACACAAAGGGCACTAGAAATCACCAAGAGTTTGCCCAGCACAGAAAAGCCACCGCATGACGAGTGAACTCAAATGCACGCGGTCACTGCCCTCCCTCGGCACACCTTCCCGCCTCCGGTTATCCAGAACTTCCTAACCAACCTAGAAATGGGTAGTCCCAGTACCCTGGCTCCCCGTCGCCCAGCGGGCACCCGCACCCAGGGCTCCGATAGGTGAGCCCAGGGAAGCCCCCCCCGACACCCCCCAGGTGCCGCTACCGGGACCCCATTACACAAACGAGCGTCCTGTGGCTCATCTGCTTTACCCGGGTCCTGCCACCAGCAGGCGACCTGAACCAGCGACAGCTCAACCCCAGTCTGTGTGACCCCCGTGCCTTTGACACCAGCTCCCCAGGGGACCCCACAGCCACCTCCCGCCCGGCTCACGGCCCCGGCTGTCTCACAGTTCATCCCGGGTTTCTGGGCAAGTCTGGTCAGAAATGCGCCCAGAGGGTGTATCTCCGTAACTTGCAGAATCTGGCGGTTCCAGCAGGCTCCGGGCCCCACCCCGCCCTGCCGTCCCGGGACGCACCCCGCAGGGCCCCCGGACCCGCCTGCACGCACTGGCTCCCCGGCCTTCCCTCTGCGGACCCTCCCGCCCCATCCTCCCATAGAGGCCGCCGTTCTGGTCTTTCCTTGCTGGTGCATCGCGTCCGATGCCCCTGGGCTCTGTCCCCCCTCCGCACCTGCCTTGGCGCTGAACTAAAATCGAGAACAAGCAGCTAACACTCGTCGAGCGCTTACTCCGAGGGACACAGCGTGACACGCGCTATCACGTGCGACCTCAGGCCACTTCTGCCGCGGCTGCATTCACGATCCGTGACCCCAGTGCACGGACGGGGAAGCCGAGGCCGGGAAATGCGAGAGCCACTTGCCTGAGGCCCCAGATCCAGTGCGCGCGAGAGGAGGGGGCGTGGCCCCGGGGAGCCTGCAGCAGACTGGCCGCCGTCCGTCCCCGAATGTTTTGCGGTGATGCCACACGCCCCGTTATGACTTTACGGAAGGATGACACTTTCGGAAAGTCATTCTTCACCTGCTCAAAGCTGCAGTGTGACCACCCTCCCCGCCGGAAGAGCCTGGAATCGGCAGCAGACGGCACTGCCGTTGGCACAGAAACGGCAGTGGCCAGCGTGTGTGCTCTCGCCCTCCGGGGGCCCCCGCAGAGCCCCGGATCCGGTCAACGCCCGTCCAGCCCTGGGCGGCGGGGTCTCCAATTCATGGAGCAGATGCACCGACCCAGAGACCCCACCTCAGGGGGGAGCACAGGGGTGGTGGGCACAGAGCCGACCTCACAGTCGCGACCAAGTGTGTGAGCAGGGAGCTCACGCTGGCCCTGGGGAGTCCCGCCAGGAGATGCCGCCTCATCCTCCCGTCTCTGGGGGCCCCACGGGTGAACCCCGAGAGCTGGCAAAGCCCTCAGAGACCATCCAGCACGGCCGTTTCCAAACACGCTCCAGCCACGGGGCCCTGGTGGCAGCTGAACCTCCCCCCGCAAAAAGCCCAAGCAAAACATAAAAGAAAAGACGTCCAGCGGAGGGGTCCTGGCTGTCACGTCGCCCAAGCCGGAGGGGCCACCGGTGTCCTGAGGGCCTTCTAGAACACAGATCCCAGGCCTGCTGCCCCAGCACCTCAGGAGGCAAAGCCCGAGCGTCTGTGCTTTAAAAGGTCCCCAGGTGATGCCACTGCGCTCCCCCGGGGCATCCGGAAACCGCTGGTCACCTGCCCCTGGTCACCAGTGGGACAGAGTGCTTTAACGCCCTGACGCTGAACCCCCATCTGGGAGGACAGAGATGCAGAACTCCGTGGGATGCTCCGCTCAGCCCCTTCCCCGTGCCTGAGGCGCTCTCCCGGAAAGCTGGGCTGCAGGCCGCAGGTGGCACGGTTCGTGCCTTCCGGCAGCTCCCGTGCACCGGCCCGGCTCTGGCCCCCAGTCCACCCGGTCACAGCCGCCCCCTCCCCAGAACGGCCGAAGATACCGGAAGGCAGGGCCGTGCACGCGTCCACAAGCCTCGGGCCCCGCTCACCGAAGCCCGTGTCCCTCCCAAGCCTGTCCCTGGACCCCCTGGATGGGGCTGGGGACTACTGTCCCCACAGGCCACAACCCCCCCTGGGACAGTAGAGGCTTCGGCCGATGGAAGCATGGCCGTGTTGGGATGCCAGCGTCCCCGAGGAGGAGCCGGGCAGCCGCAGCGGCCATATCCAGCAGTGACGACCCACCAGCGCTGGCCCAGGGGGCGCGTGGGCCGGCCTCCCCTCCCCCGTCTCACCTCAAACACTTCCTCATCCAGGATCCGGGTTCCAAACACGATGATGCCGTTGACGTCGATTACGGGGTGGTCGCTGCGATCGAGGGGCTTGGTGGTCTTCTTTTTACAATCCAGGATCAAGGTGACGTTTTTCTTGTGGATGCTGAGAGCGATCCTGTGCCACCTGCAGAGAAACAGACAGCCCAGCGGGTGAAGGGGGCCTGTGTCGCGGAAGGCCAGCAGAAGCGACCCTGCGGCAAACGGCCATTTCCCGCACCGTCAGGGCGGGGCCGGGCAGCTCCGCTGAGCCTCTGCCATCAGACCAGGTTGGGTGCAGATGTCGGCCACACGGCGTGGCCCTGGGAGGTCCACTCGGGCCGTGGAGGTCTCCACGTCTCTCACTTCTCACCAGGTCAGCTGTCTGCACCCGTGAGCTCCCTGGGAAGCCCCGGGCACAGGCTCTGGAACCTTCCGCGGGCTCTCCAGCGGGTCAAGGGCAGGCAGACACAGTGGCCCTGCCTCGCGAGAGCCCCCCGAACCCTCCGGCAGACTGCGGGCTGCTGGAGAAGACAGCGCTTGCAGGGGAGGGGGAGGATGGGTGGGCCTGTGTGAAGTTCTCAGCGACAAGCACAGGGACCACATCCGGAGGCTCTTCGAAGATCACGCACAGGGCCTCAGACGTGTCAGCCACGGACGAGCTGACTTTCAAACTACCAGGGTGTAGGTATGCCCCCAACAGAGAATTCTGGAAAGACCTGTCTTTTTTGTTTTGTTTTGTTTTTTTTAATCGTGTGCTCCCTCCTCTGATGTGTCTGTGTCCTTAAGGGTATCTTACATCTTTTCTGGAAGGAGTCGGGTATAACCACACAATTTTTTACGTCCCTGCTGAGACCAGGAGCCTGGCATTTGAGATACTTTAGTGCATTTTACAAAGGGGAAGCAGAGAGGCCCGGGGAGAAGAAAGGGTTCCCCAAAGGCACGCAGGGCGACCCGAGACCAGGACCCAGGCCTCCAGACTCGAGCCCCGTCCTCCCTCTGCCTGGCGCCCGCCTGGGCGCATCTGGCACTACCCTGCTTTTTATAAAGCGCGTCCTGCCGTGAGGTCCCTTAGCAGCCAGCAGGCTTTGGGCGGCCTGCCCTGACCCTCCAGCGGGGGCAGGGCTGGGCTGCTGACCGGTGCCCACTTACTTGCCATCCGACAGGTTGATGCCCCTGAAGAGGGGATAGTCCTCTGGCCCTGGTTTCCCTGTGTGGTCCTCATAGAGGAAAACCGGAGAGCGGCCCATTTCCAGGCCGATCTGCTGGATGCCCTGCTCATTGTAGATGGAGACCAGGAAGGCCTGGCTGCCTTTCTTGGCTTTCACAGTGGTTAGAATGGAGAAGTCCTCAGGAAATGAAGACGCTGTAACAGAAGACAGAGGGAAGAGGGCAGTCAGGAAGCCCTCAGCTGCACGCAGCCGCAGCTCTGCAAACAGACCAGCTCGGGACCTGGCAAATTCGGACGCATATGGTGGTGCACAGCCATCTGCTACCCATCTGCCCCTTGATCAAACTGTTCCTGCAGCCCTTCCCTATCACCGCGTGACCGAGCCTATCCTCTTTGAAGCTCAGTAAAGGCAAACTTGATTGCTCCTTCCAGCTGTGAGCCTTCAATGTCATCTCCTGAGTTCCTCAACACATCTGCGTATAAATCTTAATTAGAACCTCCTAGAATGTCAGCTTCCTCTGAGCAGGGGCTGTTTCAGATGCATCACTGTTCCTAAAGCTGGACCTGGCAGATCGTGTCTCATTTGGTGCCTGCAGGAGGGAGGGAGGGGGAGAGAGGGCAGGGGAAAGGAAGGCGAGAAGCAGGGACCATACTTTTTGCCATTTCCCGGTTGATATGCAAACCAGAAGAAAGGGAGAAAGAAATCAAAGGACTTCAACCCAAACTTTTAAAAAAGAAAGAAAAAAACCAACCCGGTATGTTAATGGCAGAAAACACACTTGACACCTCAGGACGGAAACAACACAAGGTCACTGACAGCCAGACCCACGCGGCCCGCTGAGCGCGCGCAGGCCGCTCCGTGTGCTCTCGACCTCCCCACTCGCACGCGCCACTCTCTGGCCGCGACAGGGGCACAGCCCGCAATTCTGCACGGGGCCCGGGGCGTGGAGAGAGCGTGGCTGGTCCCGACACAGGGGAGCCACGCAGAAACGCTCTGCGGAACCGGCCAGAAGGAGCGGCACCCGGAGAGGTGTGGGCACCCACACCCTGACTGACGGGGGCGGGGGGTGGGGATGGGGGTGAGAAGCGTCACGCGGGGCTGTGGACCCGGCTCACGGACCTGGACGCGGAGGGACTCTGTTATCAGACCCACCGCTCCTTGGGATGGCAACCCGGTCAAGCAGCCGCCCCAAGGTCCAAGGGGCGGCAGGGCTGGGGTGGGGGCCGCGTCCAGCCCAGAAGCTATCCGTGAGCGCCCTCTGCTGACGGAAGAGCTGCACGGCCAGGCCACCGCCCCCGCTTTTGCTCACTGGAGCACAGAGCTAGCTGCAGGGTAACATGCTGGGGACAAGGGGACCTCCAGGGCACCAGGCCAAGGGGGGGAGGGGCGGGCAGGAAAACTGCCTGCTGCAGCCTCTGTGACCTTTGCAGGACCCAGGGTGCGGAGATCTTGCCAGGGCGAGCCAACAGGAAGACGCTGTGGCTGCTTCGAGCGGTGAAACCAACCAGCCCCCAGAGGCCAACTCAGGGAGGTGGGGGAGGGGAGGTCCCAAGGTGGAGACAGAGGGCAGACGAATGACTTCCTTAAGGGGTGACTTCCTTAAGTCATTTCCTGTCTACTTTGCTGAGGCCCAAGGGCACTGGGGCAGTCTGAGTATACAGTAGGAGTTTAATAAGGGCATCACTATTAAACTGAATCCTCGTTCGCCAACAGCTCCCGGACAGGATGTTCTGCTGGACAGAGGCTGATCCGGAGCCCCAGGCCCACCAGGAGGGAAGGTCTGGGGGGAAGGCGAAAGGGGGTGGGGGCACATTGTGACACCCCGCCCCTGCTTTGGATCCGGAGCATGAAGGGAGTCTCAGGGGCCCCGAGGGTACCAGGTGGAGGACAAAATGGAGAGGGGACCCCAATCCAAGGCACAAGAACAGAGGAGGGGGCCCGTGATCATGAGGAAGCGTGCCATGTTCCGGAAGCCTTCAGAGGGCACAGTGTGGATGTGGCCGAGCTGGTTCTGTGGACGAAGGAGCCCCTGTCACTGGGGCCCCAGGGCAGACGCCCGTCCAGGACGTGGGGGCAGCCTGATGGGACACACTGGTCTCCTGCCTTCACGGGGGACCCATGATGGTATCTTCTAGGGTCTCGGGCCTGTCTTCCTTGACACGGTGTCCCTCCTGCAAGCAGAGAGTGGCGAGGCCCGGGGACCCCCAGGCAAGCAGCGCCACCCTCTCCGGCTTGCCCCCCAAAGCGTCACAGCTCTGGGCTCTGCCTTAATCCCTATAGACTGCTTACACGGCATCAGGGCCACCCAGGGCCAACTGCCGGGACAGGTCCCCGCTTGCCGTCCCGGGTCCACTGACCTCAGGACCCAGACCCCCGGGCCCAAGGAGACGAGGAAGACCTCTGAGGGTCAGGGAGGACTCTCTGTCCGGCTAGCAGGTGCACACAGCACCAGCCTGCCCGCCTGCGGTCCCCCCCCGACGGTACCCGGGCTCCCCAGAGAAGCCTGCACTGCGGAAGGCTCGTACGTAGCCGCAGAATAAATGAGCGGGCGAGGCGGGCACCCGGGTTAACCCGTGTCTGGCCCACGCTGGGGGAAGAGTCCCCACAAGGGCTCCCAAATACCCGCGAGCCTTGGCCACCGGCTTGTGAAGGGGCCACTGCTCCCCAGAGGATCCAGGTGGCCCGCTGCAGACAAGTCCGGGGCCTTCTCCTCACGGAAGTAAATCACCTGCACGTCGACCTCCCTCTGCTCTAAGACACGCTTAAAACCGTGCACGTGGCCACCGGGCCACACGGCCGGCCCAGCTGACCCAGGCGTCTCCGAGCAGCCACACCGTCCCCCCCCCCGGGAGGCGGGCATCACAGCGGAAAGGACGTCCGGCGTCGGGCTCACTCAGAGGTTCCGCGAGAAGGGACAGAAGCCGTGTGCTTCCTCACATCCGAGGCCACGGTCACAGGACACGGACCTGGGAGAACGTCCTTGGGCCGCTCTGGCTGACGGGGGTCAGCAAACCGCAGCGGCTCCACACTCAGAGAAGGGACCCCACAGAAACCCCTGCTCAAATCAGCCCGAGGCAAGTCCCCAGCTTTGTCTGGCTCTGTCTGGGCTCTTTCGACTCCACAGGCTAATCGCAACCAGAGCACCCCGTCAGAGCGTTTAAACGCTAACCGTGTAATCAAGTTACTAATTGGAGAGCTTAGGGAAAACGAGGGCTTGAAAACTATGCCGTGTCTTACTCCTGACTTCAGACCAGACCTCCGATAATTAGTCTCTATTCCGAGGTCCACGCCATCTCTCTGACGTGACGTAAGGAGGCCGGGAAGACAGAAGGAAAGAAACCCCAGGAGTCTGTCGTGACAGAGACCCCCCCGAGCCGGGCGTCCGGCAGGCTACCTCCCAGGCAGCCCACCTGGCTTCCCCAGGAGGCCTTACGCGGGGACAGCATCACACACGCTCCGCGCGGCCGCCGGGGGCCTGGGGAAGCCCCCCACCGCTCCGCCTCGAGCCTTTCTCTGGTCCCAGCCCCCCAAGTCTCTCTAGGGCAGGGGACGTGGGGCAGGATGTAGGCAGCTTCTGGGTGAAGACGAGAACGAGGGCGATCCTAAGACGCGTGTCTAGGCTCAGCCCCAAAGGTAAGGAAGTGCTCCCGGGATGCTGGGCACGGAGGCCCCTGCGGCTGTCTGCCGGGAGCACGAGGGGGCCCTAACCCAGAGGTGGGCTCCTGACGGTTCCGCAGGGGACCCGGTGTCCCTGGCTGACCTCATCTACCCAGAGCGACCTTCTTGTAAAGGGCCGACCCGGCCTCTCTCAGGGACAGCCTCCTAAGGGCCCACGGATTAAAGGCCGGCTGAGACCCAGGGATCCAGGGAGCAGACAGCAGCCCCCGGAAGAATGTGTCCCTCGGGACCCAGGGGGGACACGGGAGCAGAGACACGGCCATTTGTCAAAGGGCCGCCCAAGGTCGGGGTCACAGCCAGGTCACCAAAAAGACGACGCCCAGTCTTCTAATAATTACAGAGCATCTCCTAAGGTGAACGGATCCGCCTGGCGCCCCGGCCCCTTTCGGACCCGAAGCGAAAAGGGCTCCTTTAAGGCAGGGGGAGAGCTTATCAACCGTCGGCTGTCTCCCCGCGGCCAGATAAGCCCAGAGGGTTGAACTCACTCTGGGGCGTGGGGAGGGGGCGCCACACTGGTCCGCAGCCGGGGGACCGGGACGACTCGGATGCCACGTCTTAGCAGCCAACGGCGCTCCCCGTGCCGGGCGCGTCATTAAAAGCAGAGGCCTGGTGCTTGGCAATCACTCCTCATTAAAAGCCTGCACCCTCTTGCTGGGAGCCGTGATGCCCGATTCATGCGTCTCTCAATGTCACTGCCCCCAATTAAGCCTCTGTGTGCGAGGGCTTCCTTTCCCATGACCCTGGCTCTCTCTCCACCTCACCGGAGAACCGTCCATCACCTTTTTGCACCTGGGGTCCTGGCAGTCTGTCTACAGCGGGAGATACACCTGCTTGGAACAGCGAGGGGGACGGACGAGGCCTCACGCCCCCACCTTCGGTGGTGAGGGCTCATGTGATGGCTGCTGGGTTTTTTCACTATAACCAGCTCAAACCGGCCTCCTCAGAAGAGCTTCCTGGAAAATCAGGGGTGCTTCTCCCGCCACATGGGGTTCCAGCTCTGCACCCTGGCGGGAGGCAGGAGGGGAGAGCCACGCCCTCCACCAAAACACACATCCCCTCACCACCACCCACCAGTGAGGACACACACGCCCGTCTCTTACCAGGATACAGCTGCTTGGTAGGTGCACTGAGCTGAGCATCTTTCGTGACTCTGTAAGCGACATCTGGGCCTTTGGAAGATCTCCGTGTTGCACAAAAACCTGTTGTCTTTGTTATTCCGTCAGGCAAGTTGTGAAAATCTAGAACCTTCAGGAGATCTGCTGGCTGAGCTGAAATGGCAAAGGAAGGGAGGTGTGGGGTTAGACAGGCAGAGAAGGAGCAGCACAGGGCACCCCCACCCTCCCAGCAGCGCCCGGAGGGCTCAGGGGAATTGGAGGCGGCTCAGAACCAGCTCAGACGCCGGGTGCCGGGGGGACGTGCACTGTGGCCCCCAGAGCCGTGCTCCCGGCCCGGCTTCCGCCACGGGAACGAACCCTCGCCTGCCCGGCTCCCTTGTCCACCGGCAGCTGCGGGGCCGGTGGGACCCCCCCCGGTGGCGGAACACAGACTGACCGTGCGTGGATTCTGCTGGAGCCCGCACACCCCACGCGCCCTGAGCACGTTTTATCCCCCTTGTCACCCGATTAACACATCATTCTCCCATAACTGTTTACAGCAAAGATGCAATTCCCGCTTGCCCCCAGAAGACCTCTGCCTACAAGACAGAGCAGAACCAAGAACGAGCGAGGAGCAGGTCCCTGCCTCCCTTGCGGAAAGTTCCTGGCCCTCCGGCGGGGGCTCCTCCGAGAAGGGCCGCGGTGCCCGAGGGCCTTCGGGCCCGAACGTGGCCTCCCTCCTTCACATCAGAAAGAGCGGGGACCTCCAGGCTGCGAGGACCACGGGCTTGTCCACACACCTGCCCCAAACAAAGGCGGCTCCCTATGGAAAGCTCAGCTCACGTTACCGCAAGGGGCCCCGGGAGTCCCCGCGGAGAAAACAAACTCCAACGTAGAGTCAGAAGGAAAGCCTTAAATTTCCTCACTGCGTCCAGCCCCTGGACAAGTCCCTGGGACAGGCAGAGTCACCGCCCTCTGGGAGCCCAGCTGCCTCGATGATGACACTTTGCTAAGGGCAAAAGGCGATCTTAGCTTAACCCCATCCCGACCTCCGGGATCCTGTAAGTGTCCTTCATCGCGTAAAAATCCCTTCGGAAACTTCCTTCACCTCTAACCCCCAAGATATAAGGTAGCAAATCAGACTCCAAGCGTAAAGTCCCCTGATACGCATCTGAAAGGTCTCATGACTGAGGGTTTGCTGAACGGTAATACGTGACCTTTTCCCAACAATAGTGAGTGAGCCCTCTCGGGGCCCTGGAAACCTTGCTCCCAAATCCCTTGGAGGCCTGTGCTGTCCCCAGCCCCCTCCCGACTTGGCGGTGGGTAAGCAGTGGCTTCTCCCAGCTCTTCCTGCCCACGGACCTGTCCGCGTGCTTTAATAAAGCCACCTTTGCGCCCTGAAGACGTCTCGAGAATTCTTTCTTGGCCACAGGCTCTGAACCCCAACGTTTTCCACATCACAGCGGGCGATGCCCAGGTTAGGGGAGCCCAGCCCCAGCACCTCCCTGTGGGGATGGGGGTGGGGGTAGGGAGTAGGGGGTTGGCCCCGCCCCTGCCACCAGGCCAGTCAGGGCACAGCACCAGCTGGTCCCAGATGGTTGGTGCCCTGGTGGACCAGAGACTGGCCCAGGCCAACAAAGCTCCATCCTGGGGCTTTTCCTTTGGAAAGGAGGGATCCTCTCCTCTCTTCTGGCCCCACACACTGGGGACCATGAAGCAGGAGCTTCAGGCAGCCCTCTGCCAGGGCTGAAGGGACTGTCAGCAAGCAGAGACAGACTCCTGCCACACTGCTTTTGCTCCTGGATCAAGCTGTGCCTGAAGCCATCATCCACATGAGCCAATACATCCGTCCTTATGTTCGTAGCAACTTGGATTAGACTCTGACACCTGCTACTAAAAACTCAGCCCCCACTGAGTGGACTCACGCAGGCTTGTCCCGGATCCTGGGCCCTCCTCAGCTACTCAGTTCATCGGCTCCCCAGCCTTCCTCCCCAGAGGGCTTACCACATGCCCGAGGCTCGCTCCACAGGCAAGTCCCACTTTCCTAACAGGGGTGGAGGATGTGGAGGTGAGAAAGGACCCCCAGCATCGGTTCCCCTTCCCGCATCCCAGGAACCCTGCAGCCAGCTGCCTCACTGGGAGCTCAGCATAACCACAGGAGAGCGTAGGGGGGCCCCAGAGGCTGGGCAGCCTCAGTGCTTGCCCAGCGAGGCCCTGACAGAGACCCCGTGCCCGAGAGGGCAGGCGCGGAGGGGAGCGTCCAGGGCAGCGGCAGGTGCAGAGGGCATCCCGTGGGCTACCCTCCCACACGGCGACGGGCTGGGATGGGGGAGGCGGCAGCCCGGGCCAGGCTCCGAGAACACCGGGGCCGCAAGGAAAAGAAGCTCCTTTTCTCCAGCACGAAGCACGCCCCCGCCCTCAGTTCCCTGCAAGGCACCACGTCACCTCGATCCCAGACTTGCGCCGCCAGCGGCCGTTTGCACAACTCAGCTTTGCCACAGACCCCTGTCGCTGTAACCAAGGAAATACAGGGGTGGGCGGAGGAAGGGACAGCGTGGGGACCCAGGACACTCTCGGTCCAGACTGACCTCCGCTCGTGGACAGGATCACTGCCTCTTGTGGCCTCTGTGCTTTCCCTGGGTGGCTCTCGGCTCCTGCCAGGACCCAGCCCCCCACACGGCGCAGTCACCCCCTCGCACGGCGGGGGCGGCACCTCTGAAGCTCGTGGCCCTGGCGACCGTCCTACAGGCTGCCCACAACCCTTGCCGGACGTCTGTCCACTTGACATCGGGCTCAGGCGCTGGCAGAGCCCAGAACTGGACTCGGGCCGTGGGAAGGGACGGCCGGTGCCAGCCGCCCATTCACCTGCCACAGTGATGGCACGCAGTTCTGGCTCATCTCTGAAACTCGGTTCCAGCATGGGCGGTGGCCAGGGAAGCGACCAGAGATCCCGGCTGGGCTTTCAGGGCCCCCATCCCGATAGCTGGCCGTGCTCTTCCCAGATGGGCAGCTCGCAAACCTGTTTTCTCCATCGCTGGTGGGGGAGAGCTGTTTTCCAGAAGCCTCTGGGACATGTTCATAGGCCTCTGCTAAACAAGTTGAAAAGGCCACCAGACCATCCAGGCCCAACGCCACCCCTCCTCCCGGCCAGGGGCTCCCTGTGCCAGAGCTAAAAAAATAAAATAAAATAAAAAAATACTTTGAAGTTTTATAAAAGGTGTGGGAAGGGCCTGGGAGGCATCTGGCAGGACAGAACTTCCGTGGACTTTCCCACCCGTTGACACAGCCTCCCTGTCAAAAGGCAGTTTCTTAAGAAACCAAGGTCCTCGGTGCCTCCGTGAGGATGAGAACACCGCCAGGAAACAGTGCTCTGGGGACAGGTGCCCGTTGGTTTGAGACCAGCATCACCCCCCCGCCACCGTCCCCAGGGAGAAGGTCTTGAGGTCACCGCCTCGCTGAGGCCAATGAGAGGACTTCTGCCAGCAAAGGCTGCCCGGGCACATTCCCCGGACAGTCCGCGAGCCCTCCCTCCTCCTCCCTCCACGACAGCTGGGCGGGCCTCCCCCCTGCGCGTCTCAGCACCCCGCGGAGACACAGAGGGAACTGGCCGCGTCTCGGCACCCGCCCAGCGCCCGCTCGGGTGCCTGAGGCCGCCAGTGTGAAAACCAGGCCACCGCCACCACGGTGAGACCACGCCACCCTCGCCGCACGCGGGCCCCCGTGCGTTGGGGGCAGCGGGCACCCGCGTCCCACTCAGGCTCTGCGGAGCCCAGGGAGCCGAAAACCGCGTTCGGCAGACTCCTGGGCGGTCAGGTTCGGGGAGCAAGCCAGGTCCTAGCACCCGGGGGGCGGAGCCACAGGCGCTTTGTGCCCAAAAGGCGGCACCAGGAGCCTGGAAAGGAACGCGGGACCGAGTGGCCTACCGACGAGCCGAAGCAGAAACGAACGGCCCGGATCGGGGCCCGGAGGCGCCACGGACACGTTTTACAACCGGCTGGCTAACTGGTCAACCGGCGCGGCCACCAACCACACGGGGCGGCTTCTGCACTTTCCACAGTCACTCCGAAAGCCATCTGCCCAGAGCCCCTGGGGACTCAGAGCCAGGGCGCCCCACGCCACCGGGGCTCCTGCCCCCACCCCGCGGCACACTGCAGGGCGCGAGACCCCAAAGCGGCCCCCGGGAGTGACCTCACGCCCGGCACGCCCGGGGCACGCGCGGCCCCACCGCCAGCGAGCCACACGGACACCAAGCTGGCCAGCCGTCGGGGGAGGGGGGCGCTCAGAGACCCCACGTCTGCCCAGAAGGCACGAGCGCGGGGCCCTGACAGACCCCCTGCACAGGGCACCTGCGTCCGGCTTGGGCTCAAGCTCCACTCCTTCTGTTCTGTTTTTTGCTTTTCGCTTTTCGCTTTCCCCTAAAGAGGCCACACGTGTTCTCAGACACTTGCTGAGGCTGAAGACCGCCTCTGAAGCCCCGGCTCTGCCCATCCCGGCCGGACGGTGCGACGGCCGATTGTTGCCCCCGTCCTGAGGGCTCGGGGAGGAGCTCGTGGGCTGTCCGAACCTTCTCCCTGGACCTGGAACCATCAGGTGCCTTTGGTTTCCACCAGGTCACAGAGGCCCCGTGGGAGAGGACCCTTTCCTCAGTCCTCCGAGTCCCGGGGCCCCGAAGCCAGAGCAGCGCCCTCCGCCACTCTATCACCAGGGAGCGCGCACCTGTGCCGTCCCGTCCACCTGCCACGTCTCCGGGACCCCGGGTCCCCTTCTCGGGCGACGGGCTCCCACCAGACCCCAGGCGCCGGGCGGCATGGGTGGGGGCATCACGGCACCTTTACCTCATCGAAAGGTGACCATGAGCGCCGTCCCCCACGGTGACCGGCTCCATCGGCCCCTGGGCTCAGGGATCTCTGAGGACGGGCGCTGGTCTGGGCGGCTCTGTCCCTGCCCTGCGCTCACCTGCACAGCCCCTGTCCGCCCCCCTGCCTTCACTGGTGGCCCTCCTGCGGCCCTCCTGTGACACACGCGTGGAGCGCTGAAGGCCCCAGGTCCCAGACAGTGCTGCTGGGAGAAGTGGGGCACGCAGCCTGCGCCCTCGGCGCCCCGGCGGGGACGATCCATCCTTCCTGTAGGGATTCCATCCGCGTGCTGGGACTCCCCCCCCCTGCGCCCCCCCCCTCCCCCGCCACCGGCCCCAGAACGCCACGGCTCACCCTCCAAGGCCCACAGCCCACCGCTTCCTCTCAACGGAGACCAGGGCCAAATCCTGCCAGGTGTCTGCGGGCCGCTGGACAAACCCAATGGGACGAGCCAAGTGGCGGGCGCTCTGCACCCCTGAGTCAACACCGTTACCGCCAAAAGAAAACGTGAAGAGTTCTCTAAACCACCACCAAGGTTTACATCCTCAAAATTCTCAGAACCGTCTAATTTTAGAGCTGGAAGGAGTCATAAATAACCTGAGTGCCAGCGCCCTTGATTCCGAGAGCGAGGACGGGTGGACACGGGGAGTGACCACCCCAAGTGGCCCCAGCAGGCTGGGACCCGGCTGGGGCCACGACAGAGCCATCCACAGCTTCCGATCCACGCCAGCCCCGAGCCCGCGTCCACTCGGCACAGGCAGGGGACACACGGAGCTCATGACGCGGTCCCCGAATCACGGCGCGTCCGCCTCCCGCGTGCGGTAACCTCGCTGCTCTCAGAGATGCGACCTTCCGTGAGTTCAGGTACCTCAGGCCCGCGTGCGGTCTGCTCCCCTGGGCTGCAAACCTCAGGAGGATCCCCGCAGCCCTGGTCCCGGCAGACACGGCCACTGCCCCCCAGGGCTCCACTTGTCCCATGTCAGCAGAGCGCCACACGGTCACCCGCGGAAGCACCAGCCCTTGCTCTGTCCTTACTAGTTCCCTCCTACGCTTCGAGAAGCAAGAAGGACGAGGGACACCAGCGAGGAAGGGGGGGCAGAGCCCCCCCCCCAACCCGACCCAGGGCCGAGGCTCCTCCCACCAGCCCTCCGTGGCCCCATCAGGAAGGTCAGCCCAGCAGGTTGGAAAACAAACAGGCCTTCGGAGGCTCCGACAGAAATTCCTCTTCAGTGACCAAACTGTGGGAACAAAGCAAACAGGCAGGGGTGGAAAATGCGCTCAGACCGTCTCCAAGTCCTTCCCCCTCCCGCACCCCGGGGCTGCCACAGGGCAGAGCCCTGGAGCTCACATCAACTGGGGGCAGGCCAGGCTCGCTGCCACACGGGGAAGACGGGCTCCTTGTGCCTGAAGCCGCCCCGTGACCCCCTTCGGTGGCTCCCAGCACTCCTCTGCGGACATCGGGGCCCGGTCCCGTCCAGGAGGCCCCGGCTCTCACCGGCCGCCACCCCACCGATGCCACGGTGTTGTGGGAACCACTCCACCACAGTCCCTGAGGAGAGAGTCCTGGGGTTGTGCGGCGGGCAGCACGACCGCCCTTCTCGAGCCCCCAGGGACCTGCCGCAGGGCCTTAGCACCCCTGGTCCCCAGCTCAGGCAGTTTTGTGCCTAGAGGGGGCTGGATTGGAGCCTGGCTCTGCCCACCCTGCCCTATGGGCAGTGGAGGGTCCCCTGCGGGAACAGACGGGAGGGTGCACCTGGCGGGGGCTCGCTGTCATCATCCCTCCCCCACCGAGAGACCCCACCAGCCTCCCCTACGACATCCCTGACCACCTGCCAGTCTGTCTTCCCTGGGGGTGAGCCCAGCACAGAGCCCGTCGTGCTCAATGACACTGTCAGGTGTTTCTGGCCCCTTTTCCGGTTTCTAAGCAAGAGCTCGGGGCGCTGACACGGCCTCAGCTTCGTGGCATGTGACTATTTGTGCAGCATCTGTGTCCTCGACCGGACGGCCAGGACGGGCCTCCTCAAGCCGCCTCCCCCGGGGGGCCTCCGAAGGCCCCGGGATTAGGGCTCGGCAAATGTGGCTCCGGTCCCAGCTCCCCCCGCCACAAGCCCCACGGCGCTGGGGAAAGTGGGTTCCATCCGGAGGCTCCCCGTCACCATCCGCAAAAGGGAAAGGACACCGCAAGGGGTGGCCGGCACCGGGATGCCGGCCGGCAGGGGCCACGGCCACGGCACAAGCAGCGTTGACTCCCTTCACCCGGCCTGAGATCGGACTGCTGGACGACACGGGGCACCTGCCCCGTGCCCCCCACAACCGCCCCCACCGTGTGCGGGGAGGAGGGCAGGGACTGTGGGGCGCAGGACGGGCTCCCTGGGAGTGCTCCTTCCGTGAGCCAACACGAGGGCCCGGAGACGGGGAGCGGGAAGGCCACAGCCTGCTCCTCACTCTGACCTCATGGTGTCACGCTAAGGGTGAAGTGTAGTCGTGGCGGGGGGCAGGGTAAGCTAAGAACCCGTCAGAACTGAAAGCCGGACGGCGTTACAGACAGCAGAGGGCAGAGGGGACCTGGAGCCCACCCCACGGCCGGTCAGCGGGCCAGGGCCACCGCGCGGGGCGCCCCCCAGCCTGACCTCGCTCGGCCGGCACACACAAACGGCCGGTCCTCGCTCATAAGCGGGACGCCCTCGGCCCACAGGCCGCACCCACCCCGCTGGCGGGAGACCCTGACCTCCCTCGTTCCTGCTCCGTCCTCCGGGGGCCCAGAAGCCCCCCAGGCTGCAGCTCAGCCTTGGGAAAAGCGGGCGCTTCTGGGCCGTCCAGTTAGAACACACTTGGTGCCGGTCCCTTCGCAGCGGCCTGGCCGGTCCTTTCCCTCCAGCAGATGCCGTGGCGTTCCGTCCACGCAGCAACTGTGGTCCTGGGGGCGGCGGGGGCGGGGGGGGGGGGGTTGTGAGTCCTCAGGACACGGGGATTCCATGAGCGGGTGACGCAGCCAGGATGCAAACAGGTTCTGGAAGGCCACGGAGGGCAGCAGGTAGAGAGGCAGGCACGGCCTCCCTGAGCTGGCACCAGCTCGTGCCCCTTCCTCGCAGGGCCTCCCAACAGGGGGCACAATGGGGCTGCGAGTGCAGTGGTCCTGGTCCAGGAGCGGGGGCAGCTGAGGCCCTCAACACCCACCGTGCACCTCCATGGCCAGGGGAGGGGGGCGGCTGAGTCTCTGGGCACCCACCGCGTGCCCACATACCCTGGGGAGGGAGGCAGCTGAGGCCCCGAACACCCACCGTGCACCTACGTCGCTTCCTCCCTAGGAACACAGTGTGGCTAAGGAGGGCCCCAGGGTGGGGAGGTAACTCCTGGCCTGCCCCGGACCGTGACCCCCATCTTCCACCCGTCACCGCGGCTGACCCGAGGGTCTGGACACCTGCCCCCCGCACATCACCCCACGCTGTGGCCAAATGCTGGCCAGGTGCCCTCATGGGGCCCAAACACACGTACGTGCCATCACCTGGGCCGAGGGCACCTACGTACGGTCCAGCCTGGTGCCCCTCCCCACCAGAAGGTAACTCTCAACACACACACACTCACTCACGTACATTCACACTCACACCCTCTTACACACTCACTCCCTCTCACACACATACACACTCACACACACACTCTCAGTCGCACCCTCTCACGCTCCTGGGAGGGAGTCCTGCTGTCTGCCAGGACTCCCACGAGGGCCGGCTGGCAGGTCAGAGCACGTGGGAAGGAGTCCCACGGGAGGAGTGGACGGGAAGGCGACGTCACGTGGAGGCCGGCAGAAGCCCCCGGGCTTGCTGGGGCCACACGGGAGGGTCACACGGGGAGGGCCCCATGGGGCACCACCGAGGGACGAGAGGAATCTTCCCGCCGGCCCCAGCACCGGGGGGGCGTGCCTGTTCCGCTGCGTCCCCCCTGCTCTCCATCTGGCTTTCCGGAAGCAGAGGGGCATACGTACGTCTCTCCCGTCGTCCCACAAAGGGCTGGGAACAGAGCAGAGCTGGACGCGAACCCCCGGCCCTCTGCAGGGATGGCACGGGGCAGAGGGGCGGGCTGGGCCGCGGCCGGCCCACGCTGCCGGCAGGAGCCAGCCCAGGAGCGGAGCCCGCGGGCGTGAGGGGGAACCGGATGATTAATCTGAGTTTCCCCGGAGGTAATTTATCTCCTCTTTCTGGAGGGAAGGGGCGGGGGAGGGATGGCACCAAGTGCCAGACTGCACGGCCCCGGGCTGGCCGTGTTTGCGGCAAGAGGCTCTCCGCACCGCCCCACCTGCTTCCACGAGGCCCGGAGGGCGGGCTGGCTGCCATCGGGCCAGCCGGGGTCACACTGGCAGGGGGCCCTCTGCATCCACGGCCTCGCCCAGGCCCGGCACCCGGGGAGTGGGGCCCAGGGCGCCGAGCTGAGGAGGGAGGGCGGGCGCGGGACAGATCAGCACCGGCTCCAGACCGGACTCGCCAACGGCTCCGTGATGGACGAGCGACACCCGTCACCGGAGCGGGCCCGGGGGGCTGCGGACGCCCCATTCATTCAGCGACGCTCTCCGAGGCCTACCGGGCATCCAGCACCTGGGGGGGGGCCTGCACCATTTCTGCACTGACTGTCCCGACATTCCGGAATCCACAGGCTGCACTGGCCCGAGCATTTCCGACCCTGAGCCTCAGTCCCCCTGCTACGAAGGGGCTGTAATAACAGGGCCAGGAACGGTAGCTGAAGTCAGCAGCATCGACACCAGATCCAGGCTCCTTCCCTCCCTCAAGAGCGACTATGACGAGTCAACGCGGTGTCCAGAAGAGACCCCTTGGCTTAACGAAACTCCAGGAGAACAAGAGGCCCCAGCTCGCACACGCCACGCCCTCCCCCCACTGGCCTGGCAGGAGGCGCCCCGGGGGACCTGCCGTCTCCTGGACTGTGAGATCCTGGTCAGAAAGGTGTCGCCCGTAATCGCGGCGGGAGGGGAGCGCTTAGCCCAGAGCGTATGCGCAGTATGGTGAACAGAACCAACCGACGTACGAGCGGAGGGGAGACGTGTTCTAGGGATCCAAGATAAATCCAGAACGGGAGGGAACCCTTCGGTGGGGGCGGCGGTCCAGCAGCAACAACCAGGATGTGCAGGCACGGCGACCTGCCATCGCCCCCTCAGGGCTGAGTTCTGCAGGGAGCTCGCAAAGGCGGAGGCTTCTGCGAGAGCAATGAATGGAAAGCAGGTAAGTGCCCACCGGCCGGGGCCCGTCACGTAAACTGCGTGTATGAAACCGTTGGCAGAGGCTGGACAGGAAGGGGCTGGTCCAGCCGGCCTGACCCGGGAAGACCGCCGAGACAGGTCACTAAGGGAAAAGAGCAGATCACAGCAAGAGTCCCATCCCTTCTCCTGTTAAATAAAAGCCGTCCACGTAATCGCAAACCACATCATATAAATGCACACACAGAAAGGCCCAGAGCAATTCCAGCCAGATAGCGAGGGGCTTCTGTCCAGGCAGGGGCGAGCACTGGTAGAGGGTGAGGGGGACGTCTGCCCATCTCTCTCTCTACACCTCCCCCTCTGAAAAATGCTCGAAGTCCACAGTCACATAAAGCCCACGTAATTTTATGAACCCCCACAAAATACCAAAATGTGCTTTTTAAGTGTGGCAGTTTTAAAATGGCCACAAATTCTTTACCACGAGTGCCCATTAAGAGGTGGGGTCTACGTCCCCTCCCTTGAATCAAGGTGGGCTCTGGGACCGCGTGACCAGGGGGAAGGCGGTGGAGGTGCTGGGTGCGAACTTGTGGGTCTGGGTTTTGAGCGGCTTGCGATACGCCGAGAACCAGACTCCATGCTTGGAGGAAGCCCAAGCAGCCCCCGGACGGGCCCATGTGCGGAGAAACCCAGGCCCCCGGCCAACACCCAGGGCTGCCCTCCAGCCGTGTGGGAAACCACCCTGGGAACGGCTCAATCAGATCCAATAAAGCAGCTCGACGGGACACCAGCGGCAGACGCGTGGTCCCTGCCGGCCGCTCCCCCTCGCGGACTCCCAAGCCCACTAAGGTTGCTCAAGCAGAAGACTGCTATCTTTCGCAGAGCTAGGACTAAGTTCCGGGTGGTTTTAAGGCGGCAAAGCATAACCACACCAAGCGAGCAACAAAGGGGAAATTTGTTAACAGCAATACTCATGACAGACGTATATGAAACTCTCACAGCTACAAAGGAGGGAAACAAACAAATACATTATGTTTGATGTCGCTAGGAGTTCAATAAACTCCAGTTAAAGCGAGACTCTTGTTTCCCACCAAACTGGCAAAATATAGATATATTTTTTTAACGTACCAAACTGAAGCTTTCTAGGAGACAGTGCGATGCTCGGGGCTGAGATTGCTCGAAGCATTCACTCCCTTCACCCAGTGGGAACTTACCTCCAACACCGAGTAAGGAAGAAGTATAAATACTTAGAGACGCTTGCCGTGAAATCAGGCACAACACCAAAAACGTTGAAAGAAAGTAAATGTTGCAACCGGTGCGGGTGTGTCAAAAATATTACTGTACATCCAAATAACATTAACATCACACACTCATGAGTTTCATTTGTTGTCATGTTAATGTTAGCTGATGTTACTAACGTTTGATTAAGTGATATTTATTTGATTGAGGGATAGTTAATCGTATGGGGAAATGCTCCTGGGTTTTGTTGTTTATTTTAAGTGAGGGTTTTGGAGGTATAATCCGCACACAGTAAAATTCATTCTTCTTAAGCGTTCGGTCCAGGGAGTCTGACTAACGTGTGGTCCAGGAACCACCCACCGTCACGATACAGAATATTGTCATCACCTCAGAAGGGCCCCTTGTGTCCCTCTTCCCACCCCCGCCCCTTGCAACCAGTGATCTTCTTTCTACAGTTTTGCCTTTCCTCAAATGCCATGCGAATAGAATCGGATCGCATACAATCTTTAGCGTCTGCGTGTTCCACTTAACGAGACGCGTCTGTACCCGCACCGTTGGACGTGCGCACTCTGGCTACCGCCGTGCGGGATCCCACCACTCGGGTGAACCACAATTTGTTCAGCCATCCCCCTGCTGACGGGTGCTTGGGTTGTTCCCAGTTTGGGGGGTAATGAGGCAGCAGGTGAACATTCACACGTGTCTTTCCACGGACGTCATACGTTCACGTCTCTTGGGTAAACACGTCCCAGCGGAATTGCCGGGTCCCCTGCTAAGCATGATGGGCTTTATAAAAACCTGCCAAACCGTCTTCCCAAGTGGATGGCCCCAGCTCGTAGTCCGGCCGGCCCCGGACGGCACTTTCCCCACATCGTCGCCGCCCTGGTACCTGCTTTTGGCTTTAGTTTGCAGCTCCCCCACGACCGCAGCTGTTAAGCATCTTTCCATTTGCAAATGGGCCATTCTTCCATCTTTTCTGATGAGATGTCTGCGCCCGCCTTCTGCCCAGTTTCAAATGGGGCCGTCGATCTTCTCGCAGTTGAGCTACAACATTCCTTTCTCTCCTCTAGATGTAAGTGTGTTATTTGCAGGCATTTTGCTCCAATCTGTGGCTTCACCTTCCCATTTTCGTAACAGGTTCTTTTCAGAGCAGAAGCTTTAATCTGATCCAGTCCAACCTGTCGATTTTTTTACAGATCGTACTTTGTGTGTGCTTTCTGAGACATTTTTGCCTAATCAAGATTTAAACAAAGGGTTTTCTTTCTCGTTGATTCTTTACAGTTTTAAATCTTACGTGTATGCCTATGATCCATCCTAACTTTTATATATGATTTGAAATAAGGGTCCAAGTTTGTTTGTTTGCTTGCAAACAGATGTCTAGCTGTTCCAGGACCACTTGTAGATAAAGACTACCCTCTTGCCAGTGAAATACTTTAGCATCGTTGTCAAAAATTAACTGATCACATATGAGCAAGACTATTTATTGACTCTCTTCCATTCCCTTGGTCTACATGTCTTTATGTCAACACCAGAATGCTTTGATCGTGGTAGCTTTAGAGTAAGTCCTAAAATCATACAGAAGGAGCCCTCTGCATTCTTCTTTTTCAACATTCTCTTCATTCTTTCAGGTCCTTTGCCCTTCCACACAAATTTCAGGATCGTGTTATCAATGTCTATTTTTGAAAATGTCTGCTGGGATTTTAACTGACATTGCACTGAATCTGGAGGTCGGTTTTGGGTGAAAATGACACCTTCGAAATATTACATCCTCTTGTCCATGAACATGGTATACCTCTCCAATCCCTGAGACCTCCTTTAAGACCTCTAAGCAATGCTTTACAATGTTCAGTGCACAAGTATCTTGTCAAATATGTCTCTAAACATTTCATATCGTTGATGCTACTGCAATGGCTGCTTAATTTCTATTTCCAATTGTCCACCTCTACTCTCTAGAAATACAAGTGACTTTTTGAATTGACGTTGACTCCTGTGGCCATGCTAAACTTATTTATTACTTCTAAAAGCTTTTTTGTGAAGTCCTCAGAATTTTTAACACCAATAATCATGTGGTCTGGAAATAAGACAATTTCACTTCTTCCTTTCCAGTTCACATGCTTTATTCCCTTTTCTCGCCTTCTTCAACTGTCTAAGGCTTGCCATGCAATGTTGACTAGGCATGGTGGGAGCAGATCTCCTTGCCTTGTCCCTGATCCCAGGGGGGGGAAGAACTCAGCAGTAGATTTTACATCGATGTCCTGTATCAGATTGAGGGAATTTCCTTTTACTCCTCATTTATTGAGATTCACTCATATTTTAAGACTATTACAAAGTGGCCTATAATCCCAATTTTGTAAACGCAGGCATGGAACAAATACTGGAAAATAAACACATCAAAATGTTCAGCTGGTAATTTATTTGGCTTCACTGAATAGAAACTATCACCAGGATCATGGTTTAAACAAGGAAGGGATTAAGGTTCATTTTTATTTTCTTCTTCGTACTGCTCAGTAGCTTTTAATGTTTCTGTGATGGGTGTGTATTGTTTTTATAACAAATCAACAGAATAATAAATGCCAATTAATGTCCAACAGGAAATGGCATTATGATAAAGTAACTGTCCTCTCTCCATGTCCAGCTAAAAGTAAACCCGCAGGTCAGTCACAGATCTTTTCACCTTTGCCTTCATGGTGGACAATTTTTTTTTATGTAAAGACAACAGTATAGAAGGATATATGAACTAAGATACTTGTTTATTTTTTTTCAATGTTTATTTACTTTTGAGAGAGAAAGGGGGGGGGGGGGGGGGGAGGCAGAGAGAGAGGGAGACACAGAATCCAAAGCAGACTCCAGGCTCTGAGCTGTCAGCACAGAGCCCGACACGGGGCTCGAAGCCATGAACCACAAGATCATGACCTGAGCCAAAGTCGGACGCTTAACCAACTGAACCACCCAGGCGTCCCAGTGGTGGGTAATTTTTAACTTTATAAAGCAAAACTGTGTTTGCACTTCTCAGGAACATTCCCCAGAGTCTGCATTTGGAATGAGCCACCCGACGCCACGCATCCTCACGGGCCCCCCCTTTGCTAAGGCCCGGGTCCAGCTTACCCCTGGCCTTCCGGACTGAAATGTGGACAAAAGGCAAATGTATCTGCTGGCTCACCGGTTTTCTACACTGACATCAGCTGGCGTTTGCCCTGAAATCCTCGTCGGAAGAGACAACTTTAGAAATGGAAGAAAATGAGCCCTTGGAGGTGGTGTAACACCTATTGAATGTCACAAAGCAAACAACGTGACAAATGAAGGTAAGAGAAATATTTCCTGTTACAAATCGAAGTCACTGTCTGTGCGAGCGAGCCCTGCACACCCGCCCGAATGTTCCTCACGCGGCCCAGACGGACCGGCTCTCGGAACGCGGGCCGCGGAAGGATCCCGGTGGAGTTCTGTTGCTAGTAGATCTTTCTCGGCACTGAAATCATGTTGTTGGCTTATGCGATCCAAGGAAAAGAGTATTGTACTGGGTCACTCTGACCTTTGGAGGGATACGTTACGTGACTTCCCTCAGGACCAGAAGGCATTTTTCAATTACTAGAGCCAAGCAAGTCTTTAGAACGCTCTGACGATGACTCAAAACCAGCCACAGGGACGCAAAATGAGCACTTAACGGCGCAAAACTGTATCAACTCCCTCGAAGGAGGCGCCACAAAGTGGCGGCAGAACTCAGAACTGGTCTGCGCCACGGTCATGCCCCAGTCTGGCCACCAGTCCCACGGAACACCCTGGGCCCACGCTCCGTGTGCTGATGAACTGGGGTTCCGAGCCCCCCCTCCGCCAGGGATGAGAGTTGCGCTCCGGGTCCCCAGGCTCGGTCGGCACCTCCAGACCCTGGTGCAGAGCGGGCAGGGCTACGTGGAGCCCTGCAAGGCTGGACGGATCATTGGCAAGAACCCATCCCGCAGCCCCACACCAGGCTGCTGTCCGAATGAAATCGCGCCCTTCCTTTCATGCCTTGGCCCTTCCCCGCCCAGGCCAGCCCGGGACGCCCCAGACACCACTTCCAGCCCGCCCCCCTCCCCAGTGCCCCAGCGCACGCCCCGACCACGCTCATCCCATGTGACCGCCTGGCGGGGAGAAGATCCTGCCAGCAGCAGGACCTGGTATCACCGTCTACTCCGTGGGCCACGGCTGGGACACAGCACAGACGACCCAAGAGAGGAAGGGGAGCAGAGGGGTGACAGTGAGCAACTACTGACTGCCCATTCGGTTCCAGAAGATTCCCTTACGTTTTCTGACTAAATGGGAGGAGCTCTGGATGCGTGTGAGTCATAACTGTTATCAATAACCCACTTTTGACGGTAACACCGTGGGGTAGGAAGTACCACTCTGTTCTCCAGATGAGGAAACTGAAGCCCCAATGCCCAGGCAGCCCAGCCAGGTCCCGAGCATTACACGACAGCCCCCCACTGCCTCCCAGGAGCAGCAAGGAGGCAGCGACCGGCCTCCAGCAGGTGGGTAGCCCAGGTCTATCCCACGGGCCCCCCAGGGGGTGGGTACCCGGGGATAATGCTGCCCAGGGTGCAGCGGCTCAGGCGACAAATGCCTGCCGTTGGCTGGAATGTCATCTGCAACAAAAGGGCTTTAAAACGTTCCTGTGCTCTGATGCAGTGAGTCAGCGTCTAGGAATCCACCCCAAGGAAATAATAAGAGAGGCAGAAAGGATTTACCAGAAAGATGTTCATCCAGGTGTTATGTATAAAGCGAACAATTGGAAGTGACCCAAGTCCAGCACTAGAGCAACAGAGACATAAACCCCAGTGCGGGCGTATATAGTACATGACCAGCAGCCGTGGCGATATTTACAGCGTAACGACCAAGGCAGGCGCCATACTGTTTCTACCCGAGCTCAGCCAGGAAAAGGGGAAAGCGTGAGGACGGGGCTACTGAATGCCTGTGTCCCCCCAGCACTCGTATAGTGAAATCGTCAGCCCCAACGATGGTGGCTCCAAAGAGCTTCCTCACCCCTGCCAGTGTGCGAGGACACAGTGGAAGAAGGGTCCTCCCCCAATCACGCCGACTCTTGACCTTAGACCTTCCCACCCTCCAGAACCGGAGGGAATAAACTCCTGTGGTTTATAAGCCACCCAGTTGGTGGTGTTCTGTTATAGCAATCCGCACACCCTAAGACAGAATGGAAAAGTAAAAGCAAGTTTCGTATTTTCCCAATTTGTTGTAGCAAGTATGCTATGTCTCATAGCCAAGAACAGTTAACAAGACTATTTGCGGAATTAGTAGAACCTCTGAATCTATAACCAAAGATCCTGAAACACTGACTCGCCACTTCCCTGTTCCCTAGATGATGTTTCTCTGACATTTTACTGTCAATTACACGGCTTTCCTTCCTTCTCGCCCCCCGTCCATGTCCCGCCTCTGCTGAGAGCCCCTATTCCTTCCACACCCCCAGCTACTCCAGAGCCAGTCCCTGCCCCCACTAACTCCTAAGACACGGGCAGCTCCTCATCACTATCCTGGCTGCTCTGCCAGCTGCTGTTACAGCCAGAAGCATCCTGTCTCTCAATGCAAGTCAATGCACACAGCCTGAGACTCCAGTTGTGCCTGGTACTGTGCTAAGTAAGCACTCAGAAGCTCAAGTGAGTCAGTCTTTCCTTGCCCTCGGGGACCCTCAAAGTGGACGTCTGCGTGGTCATACCACCCTGACACTAGAGCGGGCCGTGGTGTGGTGGATGGGGCAGCACAGTGCCACGACAGAAGAGGGGATGGAGGTCAGGGGTGGATTCATGGTCCAGATTCACGGGTGGGTGGATGGATTTATGGTCTGGATGGATGGGTGGGTGGTGGAATGGGTTGATGGTCTGGATGGATGATGGGTGTAGAATGGGCTGATGGTCTGGGTAGATGGGTTGATGGTCTGGATAGATGGATACATGGAAGGCTGGAATGGGTTGATGGTCTGGATGCATAGTGGGTAGTGAAATGGGTTGATGGTCTAGATGGATGGTGGGTGGTGGAATGGGTTGATGGTCTGGATAGATGGTCAGTGGGGGAATGGGTTGATGGTCTGGATGGATGGTGGGTGGGGGAATGGGTTGATGGTCTGGATAGATGGATGCATGGATGGCTGGAATGGGTTGACGGTCTGGATGGATGGTGGGTGGTGGAATGGGATGATGGTCTGGATGGGTGGGTGGGTGTGGAATGGGTTGATGGTCTGGATGGATGATGGGTGGTGGAATGGGTTCATGGTCTGGATAGATGGTCGGTGGTGGAATGAGTTGATGGGATGGATGGATGGATGGATGGATGGATGGAATGGGTTGATGGTGTGGAAAAATGGATGGATGGCTGGAATGGGTTGATGGTCTGGATAGATGGTCAGTGGTGGAATAGGTTGATGGTCTGGATGGATGGTGGGTGGTGGAATGGGTTGATGGTCTGGATAGATGGATGCATGGATGGCTGGTATGGGTTGATGGTCTGGATGGATGGGTGGGTGTGGAATGGGTTGCTGGTCTGGATGCACGGATGGATGAGCAGGTGGGTGAACGGTATGGATAAGCAATGGACAGACGGGTGAGTGGGTACACTGGGTAGGTGGATGGATGGATCAGTGAATAAAGACAGCAATATGCCCTTGCCAATGAAAACTCAATTAAAGGCACGAAAGCCTCATCTCTTGACATTCTTCTCTGCCACTCTACTCATACTATGCTTCAGTCACACTAACTCCGAATTCAAAGGCCAAGGTCACACAGCATCAAGGGGTTTGCACATCCCATTCCCTATAGTTGGAATCTTCCTGCTGCCCCAACCGCCACTCGTGGCGAATCCCCACTCATCTTGTGGACCTCAGCTTAGAGGTGTCACCTCTGGAAAGGTATCCCTAGGCCCCACGCGGGGGACCGGTGGCCCTCCTCTGTGCTCACTCTTCGAGTATTAGATTAAACCAATGAAATGGATGCCGAACCATTTCGGCCCCCAAGATGGCACTTCGCCATGGTTTGGCCAAACAGACCGGTCGCACATTCCTGTGAGTTGCCCATGAGCCTGGCACGCCCATAACACTCTCACGATGGGCAAGCAAATGAAGGGGTCTCAGCTCCTTCCCCCACAGTTCTGTGTTCTGCCAGAACAGACCACCTCCCCGGTAGGAATAAGAGTGGCTCAAGTTTGGGGGCCAAAGTTTACCTCCCAGCAGTGACCTTGTGGAAACAGGACACAAAGGGCCCTAAGGGACAAGTGGGGATGTCAGCTCTTCCAGGGCAGAGGGGACTCCGCTGTCATTTGACGTCACAATGCCCCTCCCCCAACTCACCAGATGAAGGACCCTCAAAGCCTCATGTCCCAGCTGGTTTTTGGAGGGCGGGGCAGGTGCCATTCACAGCCGGAACGCTGCCACCCACACAGAAGGTAAGATGCGGGAGCCTTCGGTCCCCAGGCGGGTGTGCGGCCCTCCACGTGCCGTGCGGTTCCCACAGGAACGGGGCCAAATCTCAGACCCCGCTCTCAGCCGCGCGGTGCTGGCACGTTGGCACGTTTCCACGTTTGTGAAGTGAACACACTGCCAGCACCTACTTCCGAGGATTAAAACAGACGATGTCTCTGGAGCTCTGCCCCCAACCCGCTGCGTGGCTCTAGGTGAGGTACGGGCCGGCCTCAGTTTCCCCACCTGCACAATGAGTGCATGGCGGTCACGGAGGACAGTTTCGGTTCCACAGATCTATGCGTGTGTGCTCCTCTTGTCAAAAGATCACCGACTGTCACATGCACAGCCATCTGGTAAGAGTCCCTTCCCAAACTGCTCATTTCTGTCTCTTTTTCACTCCCCCCCCCTTTTTTTTCAATTTATTTTTGAGAGAGAGAGAGACAGAGCGCGAGCAGGGGAGGAGCAGAGACAGAGGGAGACACAGAATCGGAGCAGGCTCCGGGCTCCGAGCTGTCAGCACAGGGCCCGACGCGGGGCTCGAACTCACGAGCTGTGAGATCGTGGCCTGAGCCAAAGTCCGGATGCTCAACCGACTGAGCCCCCCGGGCCCCTCCCCTTCTTTTTAACCACAACTTTTTCAATTGACTAAGCCATTGGGGCCCAAAGCAGCCGCCTGCCACCAGGAAAGGCCCGCGGCTCCTCCCGGAGCGGCCAGCCCACACCTCCTTGTCCCCCGTCTCCATTAGCCACACACCTGCCCACCTTGCCGCCACCCACGTGCTCCAATGAGCCCTCCCCCGACTCACGAGATGCTGACAGGGCTGCACCCAGCCCTCCACTCGAGCGAAAACCACAGGTCCCCACGTCTGTGCCTCTGTCCTCATCACCCATGGGCACGCAAGCCCACGGATGTGTTTTTCCCTTTGATGGTGACAGACTCAGACCCGGGAGACCAATCGATTGCAGGAAATAGGAAGGCAGGAAAGCCCGGCCCTCCTCCTTGCCGCGCTGTGTTCCGTGCCGTGGCTGCAGAACGTTCCGGTCTACGCGGCTCTGGCGACGGGAACGGGCCACCTCAGTCCTCTGCCCTGCCAGCCAGTGCCACCCTGCCGGCCCGCTACAGGTGTCTGCGTACGTTCGCGTATCAACGGGGAAAAAGCCAAGACCCGCGGAAGTTGCCAGGCGGTTTTCGTGTTCTGACAGATGCCGCGACCGCCTGGCGTGGACGGACAGCGTGCGAGGGCACCCGCTTCGCCTCCCTCCCTGGAGCCGAGGTGTGTGCTGTCTGTGTTGGTTCCTCGTCCGCCTGCCCAGCGGGGAGCGTGTCCCCCGGGGTCTCACCTGCATTCCTTGCCAGGGAGCCAGCATCCGCTCATGCGTTTAAAGACTATCCGTATCTTCCTTCCTAAGAACTCTTCGGGTCTTTTCTGCGTCTCCTTTTCTGGAGGAGGGAGGGGTGGTTCTGGCCTTTTCTTACTGACTTACAGGAGTTGTAAGTATACAGCAGATCAACCCCTTCTCTGTGACACACGCTCACGTTCCACTTTCTTTTTCTGGCTTCCTTTCTTTTTTTCTTTTTTTCTTCCTTCTTCTTTCTTCCTTCCTTTTTTCTTTCTTTCTTTGTCTCTTTCTTTCCTCCTTCCTTTTTCTTTCTGTCTTTTTGTCTTCCTTCTTTCTGTCTTCCTTCCTTCTTTCTTTGTCTTCCTTCCTTCCTTCTTCTGTCTTTCTTCCTTCCTTCCTTCCTTCCTTCCTTTCTTTCTTTTTCCTTCCTTCCTTTTTCCTTTCTTTCTTTCTGTCTTCCTTTCTTTCTTTCTCCCTTCCTTCCTTTTTCTTTCTCTTTCTTTCTGTCTTTCTTCCTTCCTTCCTTCTTCCTTCCTTTTTCTTCCTTTCTTTTGTCTTTCTTCCTTCCTGCCTTCTTCTTTCTTCCTTTCTTTCTGTCTTTTTCCTTCCTTCCTTTTTCCTTTCTTTCTTTCTGTCTTCCTTTCTTTCTTTCTCCCTTCCTTCCTTTTTCTTTCTCTTTCTTTCTGTCTTCCTTCCTTCTTCCTTCCTTTTTCTTCCTTTCTTTCTTTCTTCCCTCCTTTCTTTTTCTTTCTTTCTTTCTTTCTTTCTTCCTTTCTTTTTCTTTCTTTCTTTCTTTCTTTTTCTTTCTCTTTCTTTCTTTCCTTTCTTTTCTTCCTTCCTTTTCTTTCTTCCTTCCTTCTTCTTTGTCTTCCTTCCTTCTTCTTTCTTTCTTTTTGTCTTTCTTCCTTCTTCTTTCTTTCTTCCTTCCTTCCTTTTTCTTTCTTTTTGTCTTTCTTTTTGTCTTTCTTCCTTCTTCTTTCTGTCTTCCTTCCTTCCTTCTTCTTTCTTTCTTCCTTCCTTCCTTCTTCTTTCTTTCTTTCTTTCTTTCTGCCTTCCTTCCTTTCCTTTCTCTCTTTCTTTCTTTCAGTCTTTCTTTCTTTCTTTCTTTCTGATTGGTTGTTTCGGGTTTTGTTTTGGAACTCTTGACGCTTATGGAGTAAAACTTTTATTTTCTTTTACAACTTCTGGGGTTTCTGTCGTACTGGGAATGGAGTTCCCACCCCCAGATTGTAACATCCAGTCTCCCACGATTCCTTCTGGGAGAGAGCTCTGCAATTTCGTTTGTACAGTTCCCATCTCTGATCCATCTGGAATGCGTTTAGATGCAAGAGGAAGGCAGGGTCCAGATGGTGTGTTCACTCTTCCAGCCCATTTCAGTGGCTAATCCTTTCGCTCCTGGCCAACGGCCAACGTGAAGGCCACCTTTATCAAGCCCTGAATTCCTGCGGGGCTGTGCCTTAACACCCACAGAGCAAAGGCCACCCAGAGCCCCCCTCCATGCCCACGTGGGGCGGGGGGGAGTCTGCTGCTCACCTAGCCCCCAGCACACTCTCCTCCCCACCAGAGAGCAGCCTGAGGGAGGAAGCATGAGCCACCGGGGTAGATGCAGCTCGGGTCAAGTCCAAGGCAGCGTGCCCCACGAACACAGCCCCTTACAGTATCAGGAGATGGAAACGACCCACGTCCAACCACAGGAGACGCTGTCAGGGAATCAGGCTTTTTACGGCGGCCGTGACAGAGGACGGAATGCTGTCCTTATAGAGTGAGGGGAGAACGTCCAAATCAGGACTTGTGCTGGGACTCCTCAGCCTTCTCCTTGCAGGGGAGGGTGCTGGGCGGGGCCGGGGCTGCACCCTGATTTCCAGGCCAGCCGCCACGCCTCTCCCTCAGTCCCCTCCTCTCTGCGCTCAGACCCAGTAGTTTGAGTGTGGGGATTGCCAGTGAGTTTTATTTTCTCTATACTTTTCTCTTTCCACAAGGACTGTTACAAAAATGCATCCTCTTTCATTAAAAAACATACACCATTTTAAAGAAGGAGGAGAAGGGGAAGGCATCTAAGGAGAGGGTGCGCCCCTCCCTCCCGGACATGGCCTCAATGGGACACAGCTGGCGTCTCTGCAGAGCCCCCCCAACACCTGGCCTGGTGGGAGCTCCCCCCGCCCCTCCCGGCCCCGCCCCTCCTCTGAGCGTCCACACCGTGTCCCCCGGACGCCCTGGGCAGCACAGCTCACCCCCAAGTCCCAAGTCCCAAGTCCAGGCACACCAGCAGCCTGGCCACAACATGCCCTCGGAGCCACCGTGCACACAGCCGGGAAGTCTCGGGAAGGATGTGGACGGGGACGCAGAAACAGACAGGCCGGGGGCCAGCCCGGTCCTGGCCCGGCCCATGCCGTCAGCGGGGGTCTTCGACTGGCTTCTGACCCCTGGTCTCCCCAGCACTCAACAGGCACTGCTCTTCCTCTCTCGGGGCGGCAGGGGGCGGGGGGGGCGGTCAGGACGGGGCAGCACAAGGGAGGTGAGCCTTGCTGAGACTGAGACCGAGGCACGCCAGGGCCTGCCACGCACTGACCACGGCAGCCCGGGTCTCCCCCTCGCCCCGGGGCCAGGCGGCGTGTCCCTGCATCCAACTGAGCCGCGCAGCTGTGTGCAGGCTCTGGTGCTCGGTAAATGCCCGACGGCCTTCAACCAGCCCCTGGGCAAAGCTGCGCACGGTGCCCGCCCAGCGGGCAAGCGCACAGAGCAGGTGAGCCACACGCTCGCCCACAGCCCCGGAGTCCGGTTACAGCCTCGGACGCGGAGTCTGCGGCCCAGCAGAGACGCCACGGATGCCAGGTCCAGGGCGCCGTTTCCGGGCCAGAGCGCTCCGGGAGAGTCAGCTCCCTCCCATCCCGACGGGGCAGCTGCCACACCGCCCCCTCCTTCCAGAGCAGTGACGGCTGAGGCCGGGCCCGGGTCGGAAGAGGCAGGAGGGCCCAGGGGCCACGGGACGTGGGGGCGGAGAAGGACCCCGGAAGCCCTTCTCTCGGGCCTGCTCTCCGTCTCCGTGCTCACCCCCGCCCCACGGCCTCCCCGCGGGCCCTGGGCCCTAGCTGTGCGCTGGGCAAGGTCAGGAGCACTCAGGGAGGGAGCTCACCCCGTGCAGCTGGGCCCCGCTGGGCCAACCCTCCAGCTCAGAGTTTCCCAAGACGCCGAGAAGTCACAGTGGGGAGGAAGGGGCAGCAGGACAGAGAGCAAGCATGAGTCGTCAGAGAAAAATGTGCGAGAGCCTGGTGCCTGACATACCCCAGAGACGGGCCGCTGCTCTGAACAGCGCGGGCCTCAGGGCCCTGCCCGGGTGCAGTCGTTCACGGGCTGTTTATACTACCGCCGAAATCAGATCAGGAAATATTTTAACAAGTGACTGGAAAAAGACCAGACTACCCCTCTTCGGAGGGTTTTCATCTTTATTTTCTTGCCGAGATATTGACCAGGCACCAGTGTTTATGGAGAAAGGCACAAGCCTGGAGGCCGGGGCTTTCGCTGGGGCTCGAATTCAGCACAGGGAGGACTGGGTCATGGGAACCAAGAGGTGGACAGAGGAGTGAGCCTGGGCTCTGCAAAAGCAGCCGCCCCGGGGAGGCGGCTCAGAGCGTCGCGCGTGCGATCCTGGGGTCCGCGTGAGGGAGGCAGCGTCCCGGAGGCAACAGGAACGACCCCGTCACCCACCTGCACGTCCCGCAGAACCGAAGTGGTTCAAGATAAGGGCTCAGGAAAGAAACAGAGGCCTGGAGAAGGGCAGGCAGAACCTATTTAAGGAATTCCAAAACGGGGAGGAGAGAGATTCTGGAAGTGATTTACGGGGTAAGATGATTGATCCCAGAATTAAAGGAGGCCTGGAGAGGGTCATCTGGAGAGCTGGCAGCTAAGGAGCTGGGTGACGACTGGGAAATTTTCCAGAAGACCAAGTGGGAAGGGGTTGGCCAGAGGAGGCGGCCTGGGGTGCTCAAAGCCACGTTCCAATCTCAGGTCTGTTCCTCGTTAGCTGAGTCATTGGACAGATCCCCACCATACGGACCTGGTGGGAGAAAGCGATCCCGGGTGGAAAGCCCCCAGCACAGAGGAGGCGCTCGGCACACCAGCCAGCTACGTGTCCCTGGGACCAGAGACACCAGAAGAACAGTGCTCACACCTGCTTAAGGGCGCACGTACACACAGGCACACACCCTGCACAAGCTGGTCATTTGCTGGGGGATCCCTCAAGAGACCTGGGATGGTCCGACTGCCGTGTGAAGCGTCACCGAGTGCAGATTCACGTCAGGGCAGGACAACCCAGGGGAGCCCTGAGCCCAGACTCCGATCCGGCAAACCACGGGCCCCGTTCCCCAGGCTGGGCACCCAGACGAGACGTTCTTCCACACCTGCGCGGCCAAATCCCAACCCCTCCGCCTCCTCTCTCCCTGGGCCCCTCCAGGGGTACCACACCCGGGACGGCCGTCTCTGCCAGCCAGCGTGGCACTCTCCTACTCCTCCAGGATAGCCCGGGCCCCCTCTCGCCTGCCCATCCTTCCCTCAGGGTCTGGGAAGCCCTCTGGGTTCAAGCCCACACGACTACCTACAGAGCCCCCCACCCCCACCCCCGACACCGCGTGTGGTGAATCGTGCCCCTTGACGGGACCTACGCCTAGGGGTGCCTAGAACCATGCCCCCTTGGTCTCAAATACATTGAAACCCCCTGACTCTTCCAAGTAGAGGGGTCTGGCCCGTGCGGTGGGGCAGCCGTGTTACCCAAGCAGCAAAGTTTCCGAGGCAGCAGAACGATGCTCGAGGAGGCACGATCCATCTTAAGAGCAAACCAAGAGGAGAACTCTCTTGATCCCCGGTCCCTGGCAAGCCCGCAGACCCTCCCTGGCTGCTGGGACCCCTCGTAGGCATTTTGCCAATAAGATGAAGTCTGGGCCCAGAAATCAGGCCTCGGGGTATCGGTTTCCTCGGGGCTTTTTAGTTTCCTTTCCTGGAATGTTGACAGTTTAAAGATGTAGATGAGGTGCTGGTCCAGCCTCCCTGACCTAGGAGAGGTTACGGCTGGGTCACAGCGGCTTGCCTCTTGGGACACCCGATCGACCGCTCGACCCCCACGCTGCCCACAGAGGGCAAGGCTGCTTAAAGTGACCCCACCCTGATCTTTCGCAACATCTGGCTGTGGCTGGCACAGATAGATCCCCACATGCCCCTTTCATCGTGTGTCAACTGACATTAAACAGGCAAGACCTACCTGGCTAGGATCCTCTCCCCCTCTCTTTCCTTCCCGGTTAAATGGAAAGAATGAGTCAGACCAGGGCAGCTCACCCCTCGTACAAACACTGGCCTCGCAGCCGAACGCAGGGCGCAAGACCTAATCCCACAGACCTCATCTAAGAAGTATGAGGAGGGCGCCGTGGGGCCCAGGACCCGGGCTGGCTTCGTCCTGCCCTCGGGCCCGGCACCCGCCACCAACCAGGACCTGGGGAGGCACACGGCGGGCAGAGAGGTCACCCACGGTGGTCCCCAGGCTTCACCAACTTCCCCCGTCGGCCGCCTGTTACCTAGATGAAGACCCCAGAGAAGAAGGCGGTGATCATGCCTCCGATGGGGCCGCAAGCCCCTCCCCTGGCTGTGAGGTCTACCCTCTGGACTCCGGCTCCCCAAACAGGGTCTGGATACATGGGAGTTCCAAAACAGAAACACTATCGAGGGCCCCAACTCTGACACTTACTAGCGCTGGGGTTTCTGTGGGCCTCAGTCTCCTGGCCTGGGGGATAGAGATGACACCTTTTCCCTTGGAAGCATGTCATCAGGATAAAACGATGCACAGAAGCCCTCAGGAGACAGGAAACGGAAGGAAGAAAAGTCCTAGAGACTCTCACCCTTGGCCTTCAGAGAAACTTCGCAAGCAAGCACACCTCACACCTGGGTCACATCTGGGTCACATGCTGTTCCCGCCTCTGTTCCCAAGGAGAGGCCTGTGGAGCCCAGGGTCTGACTGTCCCTCAGCTGCCCTCCGGCCCATCAGAATGCTGGGTGGGCCCCACAGCCCGCAGGACAGGCCAATCGGCCTGTCCCCACGTCCCCAGCCCTCTCGGGGTTGCGGGGGTGGTAAGAACCCGCCAGCATGTGCCCTCCAGCCCCCGCACAGCAGCCCTCCCAGCACCTGTCCACAGGGACAGGCCCGCAGCGCTGCAGGGAGGGAAAGGGCCGGCTGGTTCCGAGCCGGGAGACCCACCTCGGGCCTGGCCTGCGCTGCCCCCAGCGTGCTCCCCCCTCCCCATGCCGGTCCTCGTGTCACTGACGCAATCAGAAGGCAACGAAATGAGGGAAACGGAGAGGGTCCCCACCTTGAAGCGACTTTCGCTTATTTCCGGTGAGCAAGGAAGCTTTTGGAAGCTCGAAGGCCCTGCAGTTTGTGGCATAAGGGTGAAACCCACAGGCTCTGGAGGCTGTGTTCCAGCACTTTCCACCGTGGGTGCTGCCGTGAGGTCTCCCACCAGAGGTGTCTGGCAAATGGCAGCCACCAAACCCGCCCTGGACAGACCTGAGATCCTCCAGCCCCGCGGGTCCCGGGACGAATCTGTGAGGTTCAATGCCATCCCCTCACGGTACACACCCAAGACCGCTGGGCTCCCCTCCCAGCCGTGGGACACGGGGCCTGGATGCCAGGGCACCACTTCTCAGCAGCCTTCGACCCCAGGAACCCCCAGGCCCTCTAGTTCTGAGTTGATTCATCTGCAAAACAACCCCGAGGGCAGAGGCCAGACCACCGACTCCCAGTAAGACATCCAATTCCTTCCCCAGGAGCCCGGGCATGTCCGCTGTCCCGGCCTCGCCCTGCTGGGCCAAGGAAATGGGCCCCCAGTAGTTCCCTGGTATTCAGTGCCGTAGAAGGTGGACGGCCTGAAGCCGCTGTCCTAGGCCCTGTGTGCTGGCTCATCGGTGTCTCCCACACTCATCCCCTGAACTTCCCTTTCAAAGCCGAAGACGTGGCGGACTTCGGGAAGGACGGGAAGAGCGGGGGCCGGGGGAGGTGCAGACCCGGGCTCCGTCGTCTGCTCTCGTCCTCGGGGATCCCCGGTGGAGCCCACTCAAAGCCCCACCTCGCAGGAGACCAGACCTGCTCGCCCGCCTCCTTGGCTCCCGGTCAGTCCCAGAAAGCACCAGGCAAGCCAGGGCCCCAGACCCGGAGAACTCCAACCCTCTGCAAAATGCCAGCAAAGCTGCAGCCTTGGGACCAGCCCTTGGGGCGAGGACATTCCTGAGGGTTGGGGGAAGCCGTGCTACAGCTGAGCGACAGCCGCACAGGCGCTGGGGCAGCCGGGAGGGGACCCCACCCACAGCCTGCAGACCGAGCCTCGCCTGCCTGCGCACCGTGCTCTGCTGTTTGGCCCCAGCCAGCTCTGGGCGGCAGCCTGCGCGCCCCGGGGACACGGAGCCACGCAGGAACAGCGCTGCCGGTGTCCTCCTGTCTCGGGAGTGTCCCACTCAGGGCCTGGAACAGGTGGACAGTCCAGAGCCCAGGAGCCCAGCCCACGTCTTCCTTGGGCCTAAGGAGCACCAAGAAGGGTGATGTCTGAGTTCTCTCCCGTGGCACCTTCATGAGCCCCCGTGGCCCAGCTCCGCGGCCCGAATGAGCTCCCCTGCATCTACCCACGTATACTGACGCCCTGCACTTACCACGCGGCAATAATAACTGTGAGAGCCGGCACTGTGACGGTACAATTCCTGTGTGACTTCCCCCCGCCCTTCCAACAGTCTTCCGAGACAGGTGCCGCTTCTATGCCCATTTCACAGATGGGGAAACTGAGGCACAAAGAGGTTCTCAGAGGTGCCTCGGCACCCGTGCTGAGCCCAGGCACTCGGGATAGGTAAGACGCGAGCACCCTGCCCTCCCAGCTCCCGAGGGAACGAGAGGGTGGCCATCGGCCGCACGGCCCGCCTCTCCAGGCCCCTGAATTCTGAGCTCATCCGTGCATCCTCCCTCCCGCACGGACACGTCACAGAGAGGGAAGTACTCACGCTGAACGTGCTGGGCAGAGTCTCCAGCTGAGCGTGACGTGATGTCAGGGGCCAGTGCCACAGTCACCGGGGTTGGGGGGGGTAGGGGCTGGATGGCATGAGGCTAGCCGCCGCTGACAGAACCCGACCCCGTGTGGATTATGGGGAGTTGTGTTACCTTTGACGTTTCCCCCAATCGCTGCTTCTGGAAGGTGGGGCCACCCGGAAGAATGCGGGGCAGATGCAGGGAGGGGGGAGCCTCTGCCCCCTCCTCGTCCCTCCCGGCCCTGCTCCCCTTGTAGGCACCCCCCCACCATTTATGCGGAAGCCTACAGCCTACCTGTTCAGGTGAGGGAGGCCGACCCTGAGAGAGCGCTGGCCTGTCCCACCCTCTCCCTCTCGGGCGGACCCCAGCGCCTCCCCTGGAGCCCCCTGCCCGCCTCACCCAGCAGTGCCCACCCCCCAAGCCGGCCCCGCCACACTGGGTGCCCAAGGAGGACCCACACACTCCCTGCGGCCACTCTCCCAGCAGTACTGAGTGTAACGGGCCTTATTTAAACTATAAATCTGAACAACAAAATAAGTCCCTGGAAAATAACCCCGTTTGGAAATCCTGTCCCCGCACCTCCATCCTAGAAAGCGCCAGCCACCCCAGCCCTCTGGTGCGCGAGCGCTCTCTGGCCCAGGAGGCACGGGGGACGCCGTCCCTTCCTCCTCTGCATGAAACAGGCTGAGGCTGGGCCACACTGTCCTCAGGAGGACGGCGGCGTCCACAAGGGAGCTGGCTCGGCAGAAGCAGCCCCCGGAGGAAGCCGGGGCTCCCCTAAGCATCTCACGCTGTGTCCAGAAAACACAGAACTGGGAAAAGCAGAGAAGAAACCCAACAGGAAAGAGATCGTGGTCACTGCAGCCTGGGCACACCCTGAGGACGTGAGAAAACACCTTCTCCAGAGGCACAAATATTGCTCTGGCTTCCCTGAACCACACTGAGGTCCAGGCGGCCCTTCCTTGTCCCTCAGCTCCCTGCACTGCCTGCCCCTGTGCAGGGCTCAGGGCTCTGGGCGCAGGGCTCAGGGCTCTGGGCTCCCGGCTGTCCCCACACCCGGGTTCCGGGAACCGACCCAAGCTGGCCAGGGCACCAAGGGCCCACTGGACGCACAGCCACCCCCTGTCCTCCCCAGGAAGGTCTTGACCTTCAGCCAGGCGCAGTGCCCTGGGAACAGACCGGCCCAGGATCAGTAAGGAGGAGACGGGAGGCAGAGGCTCCCAGGCTACCCACCTGGGACCGTGGGCGGGCGGCGCAGACCTCGCTTTCAAGCACAAGGCCAGAAACAAAAGCCAGAAGCTGGCGAGACCCCCTCGCCTGGATCTGAGAATGGCATCTCACCAGCACCGGTGATGGTCCTACACCAGCAGGAGGGCAAACTCACCCAGGGCCCGACCCCAACAACCACGGGGCCTGACAAAGCAGGCTGGCCTCTGATTGGCCAGCGCCCCGTGGAGCTGGTAGGTACCTCCCTCTGATTGGCCAGCGCCCCAAGGGGGCTGGCTAGTGCCTCTCTCTGATTGGTCGATAGCACTCCCTCCCTGCTGGCCAATGTTTCACTACGTCCCACTTCGCACTTCCCTGGACACAATCACCTGTTCTGGAGCCCGATTTGCGCACCGCGCCGGAAGTTCCTGTGCTGCAGGGACGCTCGCCTGCACCTGCCGCCCGTGCCCGGCCCAGACCTAGGTCGCGTTAGAGGTCCGCAAACACTTCCGGCCTAAGCGCGGCCACTCCCGGCAAGGGCCAGCCTCTCCTGCGGTTCCCTGGGACCCGTCTCCCGGGCAGCGCCGCCCCCGGAGCTGCCCACTGCGCCTCTCAGTCACCCTCGGCAGGACGCAAGACGATTACTTCCCACCTTCCAGTTGGGTTGAAACGCCCTCTCTCTGTCATTGTGAGATCGCTCTTTTTACAACGCAGGCTGGGAGGTTTAACATGGAAGTGACTCCTGGTGCAGGCACACATTTGTGGCGTTCGGTACAACGACAGAAGACATGAGGATCCCTATTGCCAAAGTGCTGGCAGGGAAGACCAGGCCAGAAGAGTGACAGTCCCAGGCATGAAACACAGGTCCTGGCATCAGAAAACAAAGGGACCCTCTGAGTCCTGCACGCAGACGTCGCAGTGCCCCCTGGAGCTCCGCAGAAGGAGATTTTGGAGAAACTGGGTCAGACCGGGTCCATCTCTTGGGTCTGAGTCACCAAAGAATGGCGACATTCACTTCTAATGTGGGGTTATTACTTAGGATGGGAATCGGCCAGAAAAACTACCGGGTGAGTCAAAGCTGATGGGGTGATGCGTCAGACCGTGTGACCCCCACGACCACACGTCCACGCACATCCACTCACGTCCGACCGGGCGTTCATTCATTCCATAAATGGCTCTCCAGCCACCTCCGCGGGGCCGGCGCAAAAACAGCGTCTGGGTCTGCAAAGCCGCCACCCGCAACCCCCGCAGAAAAAACCCTCCCAGTGCACCAGCCATCGCAGTCAGTCACACAGTCTCGTGAGCTGGTCTCGTTCACTCACCGGGGGACATTTCCTGTGTCACCTCTTCTCCTGTTTCTCCCGGGAGGGGGACACGGGCGCCACTGCCCACAGGAGAGACAGGGAGCCACTCACACAGCCAGCCGGTGAGCAGGGCCAGGCGCCCGGCACCAGACCCCATAACACGGCTTCGTGTCGCCTCAGGGCCCACGAAACACAAACTGGACACTGAGCTCACTCTGCGCTCTGCACATGTTATGCACTGAGCCCTCACCAAAACCCCTGCAGGACACGTGATCATCACCCCCTTCTAGAAAAAAGAAAAAGGGAAACTGAGGCACGGGGAGGCTAAATGCACGGTTGGTAGGAGGGGAGCCGCGGGCAAGCAAACCCAGGCTGGCCGGCTCCAGCCGCCCGCCCCGAGCATCACCCACACCCCAGTCCTCACGCTGTGCCCGCAGCAAGGGCACATCTGCCCATGAGAAGGGCCAAAGCAGGCTCCACCTTCAGGACTTCAGGCTCCCCTCCCACCGAGCCAGGCCAGAAAGTGCGGACAACGGAGGAGTGGCTCATCCGGGGGAACAAAAATAAGGAGGAAAAGAGAAACCCTGGTGTCACACTGCCCCCCTGTGAGGAAAAACATGTCATCAAATGATCAGGCCCAGCAGGACCCCTCTGGCCCCGCCGCAGGACCCGCAGCCCCGGCGTTCCCCCCCCCCCTCGAACGCCCCCCCCTCGGGCTCCACGGCCACGGTTCATCTCAGCACCGCCCATCGGGCGGGCGTGGCTCACGACAAGGAGAGAAATGTCACCTGGCCCCCGGCTCCCCACACACACCAGGCCCGGCACACAGGACAGCCTCGGGAAACCACGCAAACACAGGCACGTGCAGGCGCACGGACACTCGCACGGACACGTGGGTCCCCGCGCGTGGGCACATCACACACACGCACCTGCTCCCACACGCACACACAGACACCCACACGGGTGTACCGCCCTCAGAGGGGCTCGTAGCACATTTCCACACATGTTGCCACACGTGGCCTGGCCACATGAGCCCAGGAGGTGACACGGGTGGGAAAGCGTCCCCACCACGCAGACGGGGTCCCACCCTGACTCAGCGGGATGACCGAGCCTCCTTCCGCTGCGCTTCTTCGGGAACAGTCACATTTAAAGCCCATCGTGGCAACTGTGCTCTGTCCCTTCTGCAGAAATAGCACCCAGAAGAGCTCGCAGAATAACGTCCTACGTAACTCGGGGGCTCACTGTGCATCAGGCACATTCCACACGAGCAACTGTCAAAGCAATTCTCCCCACTTTCCGGAGGGGAAAGCTGAGGCAAACGCTCAGTTGGCACTGACCTCCCAGCCGCCCACACTGCTCCTGGGGCTCATCTCCCCTCACATCTAACTGCCCATCCCCAGCACAGGAACCCAAAGTCGTGGCCAGAGGCGCCCCACCCGAGCCGAGACTGTCAGTTGGCACACGGGTCCCCGCGCACGGGCAGAGAGGGTTAGGGCAGCCCCCCAGGTCTCCACTCGTCCCCCAAGAGACCCCCTCTTTTGTCACTGCAGCCACTTCTGCTGGCACAGCCTCCCTGGACAAGCGGTGCTGGGGGCGCCCTGCCAACCAAGCTAATGAGGGGCTTTCCAGCCAAGGGAAGCAGCCCCAGAGCAGAGTTTGGGATGTCCTGCCAAGAAGGAGGGGCGGACAGGAGTAAAGCCAGAGGTGGATGAAGGCACCTGCTAAGGGAGGGGAAGAAGAAGAAGGAAAAGGCCAAGTTTGGTGTCACCTCCTCCAGGAAGTTTCCCCAGATCTCCCCAATGGGGCCAACCCTCCCAGATGATTTAAAGTGACACTTGGCACCAAAATGAACAGTGAAACAAACACACATGCTGCCCAGAGGACTTGGGGCTCCTGCACCGAGGAGCCCGCCCCCGCTCACCTCCGTCCTCCCATAACCCTCCAGGCCAGGGTGCAAAGGCCTTCCGGGTCCAGGTAGGTCATGCAGATGAGTGAAAGGCCAACTAAAGAGAAGGAACAGGACAGTGCAGACTGCTTTCAGTCTGGTTCCTCTTGAAGGCATTCCAGTGAAAAAGGAGGGAGGGAGGGAGGGAGGGAGGGAGGGAGGGAGGGAGGGAGGGAGGGAGGGAGGGAGGGATAAGGGATGGAGGAAGTTGGGACCTAAACACTGTTGGCCAAAGGCAACTCATCCTTCGCCCCAGGGTGAAGGGGGGGCGCACATGTGGCAGGACCGCCCCCTTCCCCTGCATCTGCTGCTCTGGGCACCAGGCGTCCCCCAGGGAGGGCTGATAAATGGATGTGAAGTGAAAAGGTATCCCCCCCTCCCCGCTTAAGTCAAAGGCGCTAAGGCGTGGCCATGCTAAGCAGAAAGGAGACCCTCACTCAGCACCCAGATGAAGAGGTCACACAGACCCAGAACCTGGGCTCCCGCACCTTGCAGGCCTGTGGGAGGGTCCGGTGACAGGATGCGGGCACAGGGCCAGGCAGATGCCAGCACATCCGTTGTGATGTGCAATTAACACATGCAGCGGTCTGGACTGGGGTGGGGGGGTGGGGACCTTGCTTTGCTCCTTAAATGCAAACCCAGGGTGCCTCAGGGTGTAGGTGATCATCGCTAGTCTGCCCTCTAACTGTTCTGTTATTAAGTGTGGGGGGGGGGAAGGAGGGGGGGACAGTCTGCTCCCCACCCCCTCAGCTCCAGCCAACAGTGTCTGTGATCCAGGGAGGAGGCAGGGCCAGACGGCCAGAAGGCAGGGGCGGGGCAGGCGGGCATCAGCTGTGCTGGGCTAGGGCGTGGCCGCGGTGCTTGTCCAGAAATATCTGAAGGGTGGGGTAACGGGGCAGGCTCTGGCCGGCACCCCAGGAACAGCCCTGGAGCAACATCACAGGAGAAGGGACTTCGTGCCCTGCACCCGAAGAAACTCCTGCCTGGGGCCCCCGCTGGGTGGTCAAAGCCACTGGGCAGTGACCACAGCTCCGGCCCCTCCAGCCACTGAGATCTGGACCAGATGAGGGACAGGGCTCCAGGGAGCCAGCCTGGCCTCTGAACTCCTCCCACTGACTGCTCTCTTCTGGGGAGGAGGGAAAGGGGGAAGGATGGAAAAGGATGTCTTTCCAGCCAACTTGATTGAGTCAGAGGAAATTTAACCGTTTCGTATCTGTCAAGTCCCACAAAGCTTGGACGACTCTTCCCACAAAATTATTGCAAGAAGCAGGCACGTGACTGGACTCAACCAATGACGGGCCGAGGAGATGACCTCAATTTCCAAATATTGGGGTCACGTTTCATTTCACATACTCCCCTCCACCCGTTACAATGTTAAAGGGCCCCAAATGCAATCTTAACTTTTCATTCCTTCACACACTTGGCCAAGGAGAAGGTAGGAAAAAGAGCCATGTTCAGAGAAAACTCGGAAAACATCTGGCTCATCCCACAACGGAGAAAAGGACAGGCGCCTGGGAGGACCGCTCCCGCCTGCCCGCATCTGCGGTGGACAGCCGCCCTCCTTGGCCACGCACTGCCCATGACTTCGAGACGGGTCCCGCCCTGGGAGGTGGGACGGGTCTGGGAAACCCGCTCGGGAAAGCGGCTTCTTCACATGCTTCTAACGGTCTTTCTGACCAAAAGCCAAATGAGCAACTCCCGGGCCAGGGGCCAGGCTGCTGCCCCATCCCCTCTGCCACGTTTCTGCTTCCAAGGGGCCGCCCTCGGGAAAGAGGGGGTCGGAGAGGGGGCAGGGACTGCAGGCGCAGACAGAGCCCGGGAATGGAGCTGGGGGCCCACTGCAAAACTGCCAAAGGCGTGATCCCCAGCCTGCACCCGGCCCCGGCTTTTGGGGGTGACGACTCCCCTGAAGGGTTCCGTCCTGTGTTCCTGGGGAAAGCCCATCTGAGGAGCAGGACGGGGCTAAGGCCCCCGGCCACCGTGGGGCCCCCACCGACTCCAGATCACTTTCCCGGAGGCCACAGTTGTCCCCCCGACCCCGCCTTCAACTGATCCCCGGGGGGGGGGGGGTGGGGGGAGTCATTTAGCCCAGGACCTTGGGCACGTTGGTGGCAGCCCAGGGATGAGAGAGCAAGTCCCCAGAGCTGGGCTAGGCACCCCTCGGCTCCCAGTCGTGCTGGCTGGACACCCCGACTCCTGCTCATTCTCTTTGGCCCACCACACACCCATCGCGCCAGGATAAAGGGAAAGGGTATCTCAATCGGGAAGTGTAGCGTGGAAAGTGATTCTTCCCACATGGCTTCAAATTACAAAGTGGCGGGGACAAGGGGGCGGGCGGTGGAGCAGCTGGCCAGCTGTGCCCCCCCATTCCCCTGACCTCGCACCAGCAACTCTGAGCCTCGTCTCCAGGCTTGTTAGTGGGGACTTGGGACATTCTGAGACCTCCGATGTCTGAGGCTGTGCAAAGACCCATCCCACAGGGAACCACCAAGGTGATGCTTAGAAGCCACGGTCCCATCAGGAAGCTGAGTGGGAGGGAGTCAGAGCTACAAGAGTCCAGGCAAGCGCCCAGGGGAGTGGGCTCCTTCCAAGTCAGACCTCTGGCAGGCAAGGGCCCCATCTGTGGACCATCTGAGCCTCTCTGCCCAGACACCACCACCACCTCCCAGCTCTGCCCCGCAAACCCCATCTCTGGGAGGCAAACCCAAGAACAACTGCCTCCGCGGGGTCAGGAGGTGTGGGGGGGGGGGGGGATTCGGAGCAGGGCTGGAGGGGCTGCGGCTTCTGGGATTCCCAGGCCGGGGGCCAGTGTCTCCCCCCCACCCCGCCCCAGGAGCCCGGCCGGAATTGACGGGCTGCGACTCTAGGGGGCGACCCTTTCCAGTTTTCGGGAGAGGAAGTTCTGCCGGCGCGAGTGATGTGGGACGGAGATACTAAGTTTCGGGACAAAGTTTGCCGGCCTCGGGGACAGACCCTCTCGCCGATCCAGCGCCAGGCCCTTCCTCCGCGCGCGCCGCGGCCCCACCCGGCCGGCCCTCTGGCGCGCAGGGGTACCGCGCTGGCGCGTCTCCCTCCCCGGGCCCCAAGGCTGGCATTCGGAGAGGCGGCCCGCGCGTTCCCCGAGCTCGCGGGTGGCGGTGGCGGGGGGGAGGGGGGGGGAAGGGGGAGAGCGCCCCGGAGGCTGGCGGGGGCCGGGGATGACAGCCGCCCCCGCGCCCCAGCGCCTTACCTGCGCGGCTCAGAGGCGGCGCCCACAGCAGCAGCAGCAGCAGCAGCGGTGGGGACAGCAGCGGGGCGCCCGGGCGCGGCGGGCTGCGCGCTTTCCAGCGGGTGTGGACGTCCATGCCGGCGGGGCGCGGGTCGGGGCGCGCGGGGACGCACGGGGGCGCGGGGCGCGGCCCGGGAGGGAGCGGACTCGGCGGGGACCGCGCGCTCTAGGAAGTCATGGGGAGCAGCCGCCGGCGTTCTCTTTGTGGCGGTGGCCCTCGCGCCGGGGCCGGCTGGCGCGCTCGCCCACGCGCGGGGGGTCGACCTTGGCCCGCGGGGCGGCCGGGACCCCGCTCGGCTCGCCGCCCTCGCCTCCTCGCCCCCTCCGACTCCTTCTCGCCGCCTCCTCGCCGCCGCCGCCCCGCGACCCGCTCCCCGTGCGCGCTCCGCTCGAGCGAGGTCCTGCGCCAGCCGCGGGGACGGAGAGTGCCGACCTCGCCTTGGGCGCCGTGCTCTTTTCCCCCCTAGTCCTCCCTCCCTCCCCCCTGGAAGGCACCCGCCGCGGCTGTCGATCCCCCGCGCCCGCAGCAAATCAGAGCCCGGCGCCGCGCTCGGCCGGGCCGGCCCCCGCCTCCCACTGGGCGCCGCGGGCGAGGGGGCGGGGCCGGCGGGCGAGTCGCGGCGAGGAAGGGGCGGGCCCGGGGCGGGCGCGGGCGCGGGGCGGGGGCGGCGGCCGGCCCTCGGCGAGCGCGCGCGGACGCGCCCCGCGCCGCTCCCCCGGGCCCCCCGCTCTCCCCGCCCAGGTGCCCGCACCTGGCCCACCCGGGGAGCCAGCGTGGAGGGGCCCCGGGTTTGCTCACTCTGGGCTGGGGAAAAAAAGAAAAACAAAAAGTTGCTGCTCAGCCCAACTTTTTCTTTTACGTGGACGAGCTCCGAGCTCCTCTTCTGGGTGGAGACTGAACTTCCAATTCAGCCAGATCGGGGCGCCCAAGACTGAGGCCGACTTGTCAACCCGCCCGGAGGACCCGCCCTCCACCTTCCCCCTCACTGAGGATTGGGCGTGGGAGCCCAAGTTAGGGTCTGACCTCCCAAGGGTCCCAGAAGGAGCCTGGAGGTTGCACATCTGGGATCTTAATCAGGCGAGGTCGGCCGGCAACCCACCGCCACCACCACCACCACCACCACGCCCCTCCTCGCTCCCTCCCGCGCCCTCCCCCCCTCCCCCGTGACCCCTCTGCAACAAAAGGAAATCAGAGGGAAGGTGCCCCTCGGGGAGGTGACAGCGGGCAAAGGGGTGAGGGGTCGGGACCCACTGCCCTGGGGACTCCCGCCGGGCGCCCGCCTTCACTTCTTTAAGCCTTGGGGAGGGCCCGCTGGACTGGACGGCAGGCTGCCCCTTCTACCAGGCTCCTCAGCCCAGAAAGCCTCCCGTCTGGGACAACTGCAGGGCCCTTCTTACAAAGAGAAGGGGCGAAGGCGTTTTCAGGGGCTCGCCATTCCTGAGCCGTCCAATCCGGACCCCCTAGAGCACACAGTTCCCCCAGGGGTGCTGGGCCAGGGCCGGGGCCGCTCCCTGTTACATCTCCAGACTGGTGCGAGATTCCCCAAACGCCCTTTCCTGCCCACCATTCCAGAAACGGGGACTTGGGGTGGGGGTGGGGCGTACTTAGCTTTGCTGGGACGGTCATGTGCGGCTTCTGGCGTGGGTGGCAGGTGGCGGCTGACCCCTGAGCAGCTCGGCTCCGGCTCCGTATCTGCCGCATGTGCCCTTCCTGGTGCCACTAATGCGCGGGGAGGGCCGCACCGACAGAGGGGAGATGTTTGGGGGGCATTAAGTAAAGCAAATTGTTCTTTCCGGTTTTTATATTTCTTTGTTGTTGTTTTTTTCTGTGTAAGTCGTATGTATGATCGGAATTGTGTGTGTGAGTGGTGTGCATGCTTGTGTTTATGCATGAGGGGCGTGTGTGTGTGTGTGTGTGTGTGTATGTAAGCTAGAGCTGGTCCTTTACTTGTATGCACCTTAATGAGATTCTACCTGACACTTCTGAGCCCCCAGCCCCAGCCCTGTCAGGCCCCGAGAGTGCCCCCCACCAGTGGGAAGGCCGGCCTCTCTCCATGACTTGGGGTGCTGACACAGGTCAGTGGCCTGGCTACCAGGAAATAGTACAAAACTTTCGGGGTTCTAGCTTTTCCCCAAGGACATATGGCACTTCTCGGACAGTCACGTGCCCCTCCATCAGGCAGCCACCCGGAGTCCCTCTCAGTGATGCGCAGAAAGCTTGCCCCTCGCGGCCCTGAGCAGACAGGACAGATGTCATCCTATCCCTGGAGAGCAAGGGGTGTGAGGTCTTGGCCAAGCTGATGAAGGTGCGTCTCCATTCCATCCAAGCCCGGAGCTGGGTGGGGAGGCCAGTTTCCATGCCGCCAGGAAATGCAGAGAAAAGTCCCTAAACTGAGCGGCCTGACCTGCCAGGCCAGGACTTAGAACAACTTGACTGTCTGAGTCACGATTTCAATTCCAGTGAGCACAGTGAAAAAGTCAGCCACCCCACAGGGGACCCAACAGGGTGCGGGGACTTACCCAAAGTACCAGCTCATGTGTGCCGCAGCCAGACTTTGCACCCAGATGTCCCTTTTGGGCGCGAAACAGGCTGATCACCTCGCCCGGGTTCACGCAACAGTGACTGGTGGTGGTTGACCCCAAGCCCAGCATCCCCCGGACCCTCCCGCAACTGATTAAAACAGACGGCCTTTGAGAACTGTTTAATTTGCTCTGGGCCCTAGAGAGTCTGCAGTGAGCAAGACACCCGGGTCCCTTTGGCATGGGCCTGACAGCTGCACAGAGACTCGGTCATCACCTGTGTGGGGAGTGGCCACCTGTCAGCCCACATCTTCTGTAATTCATGCCAGGTTCCAGTCTGGCCCATCCCGGTGCCTGTACCTCCAGTCGTGGCACTTGGCCATGGGAGGGACTCACCAAGATCCGGGGCTCTGTGCACCCCGGCCACGGTCGCAGTATACTTCCCGCGATGCCCGGTGAAGAACGGGACAGGCCAGATGTGCCCCGAGCTCTGCACCTGCGATCTGACCACCCAACGTGCCCCTTGGTGCCGTAAGTTCTTCTACTGACTATGTAGCGGAGTTGTGGTTCTCCACAGAGCGTCCACGCGAGCACCAGGTATCGCCCTCCCCTGGGCTGTTGCAGCCGCCAGCCTCCCATCTTAAGGGGCCACTCAGCCTCCCAGAGTCATTGCCTGGCTGGGAAAGGGCCGGCCCGTTCCCGAGAAGTGTTCCAAGGCAGCCAGGTTCCCGCCCTCCTTTCCCCGATGCGGGTGGAAGCTCATGGCCCCACGGACAGGCGGGAGGGACCCGGGTGTCTGCTTGCCCTCCGAGAGCTCACGGTCCGCTGGGGCACCCAGGTGGGCCCAAGGCGTCTGGGGGGCTGCGGCCCAGCAGAGTGAGTGGCCCCCACACCTGTCCACAGCCTGGGGCTGGGTTCCCTCTGGCCACCCAGGGATGACGCTCCTACCCCGCATCCCACACCTGCAGGTGGTGTCCTGGGATGGGAGCGGCCGACTCAGCTAGGGCCCCAGCGGCAGCCACAGGTGAATTCTCCCCTCTGCTCCTCGGTTTTGTTATCTGAGAAGCAGGGAAGAGGGACCCCACATCCACGGACCTAGTAGAACATAGATGAGAAGGTGATGGGGCGCCAGTGGGCGGGGGCGGGGGGAGCTCAGTCGGTTAAAGGACCGACTTCGGCTCACGTCATGATCTCACGGTCCGTGAGTTTGAGCCCCGCGTCGGTCTCTGTGCTGACAGCTCAGAGCCTGGAGCCTGCTTCTGATTCTGTGTCTCCCTCTCTCTTTGCCCCTCCCCACTTGTACTCGTGTGTGTGTGTGTGTGTGTGTGTGTGTGCCCCCCAAATAAATAAACATTAAAAACATTTTTAAAAAAAATAAAAATAAAAATGAAAAAAGAAGGTGAGCCAGGAAGGCCTCGGAGATGCCAGCGCCCCTCCCTCTCTGCTCCCCGTCCCCCAGCCCAACCCCCTCCCACACACCCCCCACAGCTGGCCTGTCTTCCTCCCAAACCCCCAGTCAGCAGAGCAAGGACCCTCCCTCTGAGGGAAGAGTTCCAACAGCAGGGTGTGGATGAGCCAGACCTGAGCAGAGACCCTCCTGCCTCACCAGGTGCCTCACTGGGTGTGACCCTGGGGGAGGCTGTCTGCAGAGGGGTAGCCCTGCCGGCTCTGGGGACCCCCACCCCTGCCCTGTGCAGCTGTGAGGCTCAGCACACCGCAGGGCTCTCCTTCCACCCTGGGGACCAAGTGCTATTAATCCCAGGGTAACTTCTGAACAATTATTAGCAAAAATCATTACTTATTATTTTTTTAATGTTTACTTATTTTTGAGACAGAGAGAGACAGAGCATGAGCAGGAGAGAGGCAGAGAGAGAGGGAGACACAGAATCCAAAGCTGAGCCATCAGCACAGAGCCCAACGTGGGGCTCGAACCCACGAACCGCGAGATCACGACCTGAGCCGAAGCCAGACGTTTAACCAACAGAGCCCCGCAGGAGCCCGGAGCCCCCCAGGAACCCCAAAACTCACTGCTTTAAAGGCCAAGGGCACAGCATGTCCTTCGTCATCCTGTTTCCATCATGCTCCTCGTTCAACTCGGACTTGGCGGAAGAGGGCAGAGACAGGACCGGGTGGGCCCAACAACAGGCCAAAGCTGGGCTCCCCAGGGCAGCAGTCTGCTGGGGCCCCACATTCAGGTGTCCTGGCGCTTCTGGGGCCTTCTCCGCCTCCCTGGTCCCCATCTGCCCTCTTTGCGTGTCTGCGCCCCTAATCTCTTCCTAGAAGGACAGCCAGTCATATTGGATGAGTTTACCCTACAACGAAAATGACTTTCTTTTTAACCTTAGTCTCCTCTTGAAAGGACCTGTCACCACAGTCAATTCCGGGGGCGGGGTTAGGGCTTCCACAGGGGAACGAGGGGGCTCAATTCAGCACACAATACCTTGGCAATCCCAGTCTGTGGGCCTTTTGGAGAAATCCAGGGCACTGTGTTTTCCAGAACAATAAGGGCATTCTAACGCCCGTGGGGGTGGGGGTGGGACCACGTCCAGCAGGAGGGGCCTCTGATGGCATCTCACCCTGACTGCTGGGCCAGCCCTCCGGAATCTCGCTCCCCTGGTGCATATAGAGCTGAGCGTCTGTGACGCCGACCACGCTGGGGGGAAGGGGGGCAGCACACAGGCTGAGACCCGGCCGCCTCCTATGAAGGCTCCCGAGTCCTTCCCGGGTCCTCGTTTCTCCCTCCCCACCCTTTCTGTGGACGAGTGCCCCTGCCCTGCTTCAGGAGCCCCGGCCCGAGGTGCCCAGGGGGTGCAGAGGAACACGTCTCAGTCTTTGTGAACAGCCTGGGGGCGAGCAGGTACACCTGAGCATCGTGGGTGGGAGCCAGGCCTGGAAGGCCGTGTGGCCGTGTGCAGACGTCCCTCCAGCTCCGGCAGGGCGGCTGTGGGGCTTGACCTTGGCATCCCGGGCCCGGCCCACCATCTGATTTGCTGAGTGGACCAGACGGTGCATAGAGGCTGTGCCGCAAAGAGCCGGGGAATCGGGATCTAGCGCTCTGGTCCTCATTCTCACGCGGAACCCCGGGGCCACCCTGATTCCACCTCACGTTCCGTGGGGTCCCCCAGGAGGCTCTCCTCCACCCACATGGAACCTTCCACCGCTCTGACAAGAGAAGGTCCCTTCCCACACCCGCCAGCCCCAGCCAACCCCGAGTCCCGCAATCTCTGGCAGCCATTTCCTCCCGGAGCTCACACCCAGGACCCAAGGGTGCCGGGACCACCACCCTACAGGGGCAAACCAGTCCGCAGTCACGGGCCGTCATCCTCCAGACCAGACAAGCCTGCAGGAGGCTGGAGATCTGCGTCGGGGCTGCAGGGCACCAGCGGAAGGCCAGGAAGCAGGTTCTCCACGGCCAGGGGGCCGCCCCGGGGAGCGCAGGAAGCGGGCAGCGAACCCGGCGGAGCACAAGGCACGGCGGCGTGCCCGGGACCAGCGGCACCCTGGTGGCTCAATCGGCCGGGACGGCGCTTTGTTCCCCCCAAGCCCACGAGGGCAGGCCTCGATGTTCCTCTCAGGGGCCAAGTGAACTCTGCAAAATAACAAGAATTCCAGGCAAAACGGTCCATGACGGACCCCCAGTAAGACTCTAAACGTGGAGAGAGCGTTGGCGATTATCCACACAGCGCGACGCAGGGACGCATCTTCCAGCCTGTGACGAGCTGGGCTCGCCGCCCTCCCAGGGAGTGTTTTCTAGAGCAAGGCTGAGTTTGCAGCCCGGGGGAAATGTCAGCTGGACAGCTCTCTATGGCTGCCTCTTGTAAAGAACCGTGTGTGCGGCTGGAGAGAGCTGCCGGTGGTCGGCGGGCCGTCCCCCGGATTCAGATGGCGGTTCTGGGGTGCGTGTGATGGCACCCCACGTGGGACCTAACTGGATCTTCCCCAGCCCACGACCCCCACTTTGGGAGGCAAAGGTGGAAGTGTCCACGAAGCCTGCGGAAGAGGGCCTTCTGGGTGTGCGGGGCTGACTCGGACCTCAGCCTCTCGTCCTTTTAAACAAGGTCCCATTTCCAAGGGCCACAACCGACCCACCAGAGCCCCGGAGTTGTCACGTCATCCCCACCGGGGAGGCCGAGAAGACACGGCAGCCAGCCACAGTCTGGAACAAGGGGTCAGCGGCACCTGCTGGCCATCCAGCTCAGGTGCAGAAAACCCCAGCACTCCCGTGTCCTGAGAGCAGGCGACGTCCCCATCGGCAGGACTCAAGCTGGCAAAGGGACGAGGGAGCTCAGTGGAGCTGTGCGTGCGACGGCACATTGCCCGGGTGTGCCAAACCCTGCCCGGGACTGTTGTTTTTTCCAGGAGGGCCTAGCTTTATTTGTTTTCATTTTTAGTATTAAACCAATGTTTTCAATGGAAATAGCTCCCAGATTAAATTTTCTTCCATAAGAGGAAATAAGAGGGGATAGAGAAATTTAAATGAGTCTCCCAAACCCAGAAATCAAACTCATTTGCCCCCCAGAACCCTTGAGCACAGTCCGCGAGCCGAGCCGGGGCGAGTATGCACGTGACTTGGGGGTACGGGTATGTGAGTCGGGGGGCGGGGGTGGCGCTGTGGCAAGAACTGACCGGGACTGACCGTCTTTAATCCTCCTGATACAAAGAGCATCCCTAACGTGCAGGTCAGAATTCAAGTCCGGAGCATGGGGAGATGGGCCCCAGAGCTGTCAGGTTCTTAAGTGGAGAAGCCGGGGTCCTATCCCAAGCCTTCCCCCCGCACCCCCAGGCTGCTCACTCTGCCCGCGGGGTCTTCCGGCAGAAACGGTACAGATCAGATCCGCCCTGACACTCAGGGCGGGGGGCGGAGGGCGGGGGGGTGGGGACGGGGCAGAAGCTCACAGGAGGAGTGGGTGCAGAGCTAACAGGGGCATCCTGGGTAGGTCTGGCCGTGGGAGGCTGACAGCGGTTCCCAGAGACAATTCCAAGCCCTAATCCCCAGAACCTACAATGTGACCTTATTTGGGAAAAGGGTCTGTGCAGATGTGCTTAAGCTAAGGGCCCTGAGATAAGGAGATCATCTTGGTTTGGCCAGCTGGGCCCTAAATGCCACAGCAAGTGTCCTTGGAAGAGGAAGACAGAGGGGATTAAAGACAGACAAACAGAAGGCAGGGCGATAGGACGGTTCAGGCAGACTGCAGTAACTCTGCCACGAGTCAGAGAACATCTGGGGCCACCAGAAGCCGGGAGAGACTAGGAAGGCCCCTCCCCTGCAGCCTCGGCCAGGAGCGCCGCCCTTCGGACACCTCGATCTCGGGTTTTGGCCTCCGAGACGGGGAGAAATTGAATCTGTGTGTCTCAAGGCACCCGGTGTTATTTGTTATGACAGCAAGGACACTAATATACCTGAGGCCTCCAGGCCAGGTGGACAGGCCCAGAGCATGGGGCACCTGGAGAGGGTCTGGGGAGGGGGACGTACCAGGCGGCAGGTGTGGCTTGTGCCCAGGCCCCTTAGCTGACGTGGCCCAGTGACTCCTGGGGCATCTTTCCCCTCACTTGGCCAGTGGGGTGGGTGCAGGAGAGGGCACTGGGCCCGAGCTCCCCTAAATGGGCTGGGGATAAGCACCAGCCTGGGGGGAGAAGAGGGCGGGCTCGGAGAGGCAGGGGTGGCCCTACATCCCTGACAAGTGTCTTCATAAGAGACATGTGGAGGAGAGACACTAGGAGAAAGGGGGAGGCCGCGTGCAGCTGGAGGCAGAGGCTGAGGGCTCGGCCACAACCCAGGGATACGGGGGCCCACCCCCCACGGGCCCGGCACCGTGAGCTCCACACTCAGAGGTGGCACCTCCATCTTGCCAACCTGCCCCAGCCCAGAAAACGCTGGCTCCGCAGCCCGAGCTGTGGCCACGACCGTCCACTGGGCATTCACGTCCCACCTCTCAGCTACGGAGAAGTCCAGACTCTGTGCCAAGGAAAATGAGACAGAATGTGTGAGACGCTAATGAGACCCTGGGCCTGGCATCTCCAGCGGCTCCCCCCGGGGGGCACCAGGGCACCTCGCCAAAGCCCCTACCCGCTTAGGAATTTCCCCCTTTGAAGCCCGAGGGCTGGGAGCCGGGATCCAGCTCCTTGCAGGAGAATAAAAGCAACCAGCCGAGGGCAAATGCTGGCGTCGATTCGGGCCCCTTTATTTTTGTCAACAAGGAGATTTGTCTTAATGGGAACCAGCAGAACCCCGGTTGCAGACTTTCCCCTCCTGACATCTCAACTGTAGCCCGCCCGCCCCCCCCCACCCCTGCCCCTGGCACTCCACGAAGGGCAGCTGTGAATTTTGTGCAGGGGGTGGGGGGGGTGGAGGGGGGAGGGAGGGAGGGGGGAGAGGAGAGGGTAAGTCGGGGGGCGACCTTGGGTCTCTGTCCCCACCCCGGCCATTCCGCTGCGGGCACCCACGGCCGCCACCCCTCCACCGTGCCGTCTCACTGCACTGACCCCACGCACCCACGCTGACCCCCTTCCCTGACTGGGGAGCGAGACGCACGGGAACACAAGTGATCGCACACCTTGGCCAAGATACTTGACTTTCCTGTGTCTCGTCTGTAGAACAGGGACACTCCTAGGACCGACCAATCACGGGGATCTGGTGGGATAACAAACCCCCTCGTGGTCTGGCACACAGAAGGCCCTCGGCCCACGTTTGCTAATATCGATCAGTCTTTGGCTGGCACGGGGGAGCCAAACAGGGAGGGGCCCAGTGGCGCGCGAGCCTCAGACACTCGGGGGGCTGGGCACTGGGCATGATTTCAGAGCTGGTAGGAGCCCCCCATTGTCACAGTCGGCCCCTCTCTGTTACCTCTACAGACTCTGGAAGATCCAATGTGGACCCTGTTCGTCTCAAGGTCTGCTCACTGGCCAGATGCTACGAGAGGTTCAGCGTTGGGCCGGTGCTGGCGTGTCCAGACTCACAACAGCTGGCTTCTTGAAATGTGCTTCTTAAAATCGGCCACGGTGGGAGCATTTACACCACGGAAATTGGCAGACACCGTGAATCTGGGCCTTTCTCCGTAAAGAGTCCGTCATTAAACACTTAGCGGTGCCCGTAAGCAGGTACCTGACCTTGGCCTACTTCCTGGAGGCCCAGAAGCGGGCCGCAATCTTTCCCCAGAAGGTTTCAGTGAGATAGCCAGCCCTCGTGGGGGGATGGGAGCCAGAATCTTCCCCTTATCCATTTTAAAAGCCCAGATTTCCTGTGGGGCAGCCATCTGCTTTCCTAAGAAGCTGTCTTTTCTAAACAGCTGTCTTCAGATATTTGAAGGACGGTCCCGTGGAAAAGGAGCTATTCCAGATGTGCCAGAGGAGGAGGGCAACAGTGCTGGGTGGATATTTGGGGAAAACCCCTTTCCTTGCATTCCGCGTGCGTCTGAGAGCCGCAGGGACCCTTCCCCAGGGTTTTCTTGTCTGAGAGCCTCTCAAAACTCAGCTTACGCTCAGCGATACTTTCGTTGGGCGTGAATCCCTCCTACGTGCCCAGCCCCTCCTGCGTGGTCACCTGCGGGAATTCAGGGCGTGTCGACCAACAGGCCCTTATCAAACCGTAGAACTTCGAAGCCGGGCTAAGTGTCAATGACATCACCTCAGGCCCTCAGCAAACACCCAGAGACGCGGGTCCCTTGTCACAGTGCTTGACTGAGGCACCAGGGACAGTGAGGCTCACTGTCACCTCTCCCTGTGGGGTCTGGGGCTGTGTTCGCAAACGATTGGCTTTTATTCAGACCAGCAACTGGGCATCCTGGATACAAAGCATGCTGTTTTGTTTTGTTCACTTTTGTTTAAGTGTATTTATTTATTTGGGGGGGGGGTGCAGAGAGAGAGAGGGAGAGGGAAAGAGAGAATCCCAAGCAGGCTCCACGTCGTCAGCACAGAGCCCGACACAGGGCTTGATCCCACGAACGGAGATCGTGACCCGAGCCACAGTCAAGAGTCGGACTCAACCCACTGAGCTACCCAGGCGCCCCTGTTTTGTTTACTTTATAAACACATTAAAACAACAGCAGATTTTCAGTTGGGTTGACGGTCTTTTGAGGGGGCAGGGGCTGCACTTGTCCGAAGCTCAATCTTAAGTCAACGTCACCGGAGGAAGTGACGGGTCATCCAGCGACTGTAAATCTTCCCTTCTGGTTGCACGTTGTTTACGGCTGATACAACGCTCTCGACCGCGTCATGATTTTGTACTCCGCAGACACTCACCGGGGTGACGACAGCATGGAAACCCCGGATCAGCACCGTGTGGGGCCAAGCACCACGAGCCCCGGGCTCCAGGCTGCTGGTTCGGTCTGTGTTCTCACGGCGAAAGGCTGCTTCCGAGATACAAAGGTGACCGCACAGCGCAAGAAACGATGCCGGGAATTGCGCGTCTGCCCTCCGCCCGGCACCACATAAGTGCTTGAGACGCAAAACCCGGTTGTGTTCTTGCAAGGAGCCTGGAACGTGGACGCTGTCACCTCCGCTTCACGGCGGGGCACAAGTGTCCCGGCTGGGGGCGCCTGGGTGGCTCAGTCGGTCAAGCGTCCGACTTCGGCTCAGGTCGTGATCTCACGGTTCATGGGTTCGAGCCCCGCATCGGGCTCTGCGCTGACAGCTCAGAGCCCGGAGCCTGTTTCAGATTCCGTGTCTCCCTCTCTCTGCCTCTCCTCCACTCTGCGCCTCTCTCTCTCTCTCTCTCTCTCTCTCTCTCAAAATAAATAAATAAACATTGAAAAAAATTAAAAAAGAAAGAAAGAAAGAAAGAAAGAAAGAAAGAAAGAAAGAAAGAAAGAAAGAAAGAAAGAAAAATCATGTGTCCCAGCTGGGATTTGGACCAGCCTTCCCAGCTCCACGGCTGGCTCTCGGTCTCCCATCACTCACCCCCCGTGACGCCGTCACGGCTTAGGGCACTCGAGCTGGTTGTCTCTGCACCTTTATACCTGAGCCGGGGTCAGGGAAGCCATGCTGCTCCCTCAGAAGGGACGTGTGACTTTACGTAAGTTCCAGCACACACGGAGTTGTGGATCTGAGTGGCTGCCTGTTGGGTCTCTTCCAGAAAAATTAGCTTTGGGGGCAGGAGGGCCTGTGGGGTCAGCTCATTGCCTAATTCAAATGGCTGACCTACTTTCCCTCCTCCTCTTTGGGATGAGACCAACTGCTCCAGCAAGACTCTGCACCCGTCTGCTGTCCCCTCCAGGCTGCGTGAGTCAATGGGCAGGAAAGTCTCTGTCACTCTGGGCACGGAGCAGCTGTGCCGGGATGGGGAGGGCGTCTGTAGGCGCTGAGACGGCTCCTGGGCCCCTGCAGGGACAGACTGTTCCCAGTGGCCTGAGTGTGGGGATGTCAACGGGCACATTCCACTGCACGGGGCCAGAGGGTGACGAAGGGACATGGATGGGGTCCTGCAGAGCTGCCGGCAGGTGGCCCCTGAACTGGCAGAGTCTGATTCAGGTGCAAACAGGAGTAAGCTTGGGTGGTGCCAGCCTGCCTGAGACCACGTAGTGGCTGCTATAGCCACTTCGGAAACACCATGGAGGCTTCTGGAAAGGTGACAGTTCCTTTGTGCATAGACACTACGAGAGGCAGACCGGATAGCCGGCTGATACTTCGATCCCATTCCCTTGTATGGGGTCTGGGGACTTTTTTTTTTTTCCAGCTCTGAAAAAAGAACCTCTGAGACACTCTGAATGCCCAAACATGAAATAGCTAACTATATTTCCCACCCCCCCACCCCCATCGTAGTGGGAATCTTTAAATGGTTTGAGAGACAGGCAAACGAAATCCCGGGTGTAAATCCCGACCAGGCTCATGACCTTGACAATTTACTATCAACTTAAAATTCATTAAAACTACGCAAAAAATGAAGATTCCGTCCCTCACCCGCACTCGCCACACGGCAAGCACCCAGTGACCACGGGCAGCTGGTGGCCACCAAAGGCACAGCACGGACTGAACGGGTTTCCACCAGCGAATGGAGTTCTGCACGCCCAGAAAACCTCAACGGGCCCGCGGTCAGCCCACGGGCAGCCAGGACGTGGGTTTAAAATGCAGAGCCCCGGGTTTCACCCTGGCCAGCCTGTTCCGTGGAGCCCAGTTGCTAAAGCCCAGGATGTGTACGTCTAAGAAGCTGTGGGCTGAATCCGACGAGTAACAGATTGAGCTAACAGACACTCGGTACAGAAGGGGCAACTGAGGCCCGTGAGCTTGCCACACCCCACGGCGACGAAGGAGGCCCCGTTCACGGGGCTTTGGCTCCAAGGTCCCTCTCACGTATGTTCACGGACCGGGCAGGCCCGGTTGGCCCCAAAGGCTCCTCCCATTTTCCATCTGTGCCTCCGAGGCCTCCACGTGCGCTGGGTGAGAGAGACTCAGCCTGACTCCCTGGCCCCCAGACTCAAGTCGTGAGCCCCGTGGCACACAGCTTCGTACAAGTAGTCGTTTCCACGTTAAAACCAGTGGCTCAGAAACACAGTAACTGCCATAAAGCTCAGCATGAGCCCTGTCCGCTGAAAAATATCCTCAACCCTCCAGAATGTTTTAATGGAAATAACTTTCAAACAGAGGGAACTGGCAAGGCAGCCAAAACCCAGTTTCTTGAAAATGAATCATGTAGTTTGGCTTGAGTGAGGCCCCTGGTCTCTGCACAACCGATGCTTCTTTCTGTCCATTCAGAGTTTGTCAAGTCGGCTCTGGATTCATTTGAGTTCTGGAAAATTCATCAGCGTGACCCAGAGGAGGGCTCCGAACGTCCGCAGCTGGCCCTGCCCGCCCAGCGCGGCCCTGCCCTCCCTCCCGCAGCTGCTGTCCACGGCCAAGGAACCTTGCTCAGTTACTAGAGCTCGTGGTGGTCCGGGTCCACAGCCAGCCTCCTTCACACGACCTCATGCCCATTATGCTGTCAGATCGCTCCGGGCTCCCATTCAGCCATCAGAGGGCTGTGGAACATCGGCCTGGGCTGGCTCCAGGGCCGGGCAGTGACACAGAGCGCGGGGCCTGCCTCTGAGGCGCTCAGTCTGCGGCTCACTGCACTGCACCCCAAGGGGCTCCATCTGAGAGGCTGGAAAAAAAGTGGTGAGTGTCCACAGAAGGCTGAGACCAATTCTGGAAGGAGAAAGAGGGAAGGGGGGGGAGGGCAGGAGGAAGAGAAGGAAGGAGGGAGGGAAGAGGGAAGAAGGGAATGAGGGAAGGGGAGGGAGGGGGAGGGGGAAGGAGGGAGGAGAAGGCAAAGGAAGGGGGAGGAGGGAGGAAGGGGGAGGAGAGCGGGGGGGGGGGGAGGAAGGGGGAGGAGAGTGGGGGGGGGAGGAAGAGAAGGGGCGGGGGGACGGGGAGGAGGCTTTCCCAGGAAGAATCGCAGAATGAGTGACTGGAAAAGAAACCCTGAAGGACGAATGGGCCCTCCGATGGCAGGGCCGTCCAGGGCGCCGTGCGGGCCTCAGCGTTGGGAGGACGGAGGGGCCGGGGCCGTAGGAAACAATGGCGGGCGTGGGGCCATTAACCACAAAAGGCCTTGTCTCGATGGTGTGATTTTTGTCCCCCATCTGGCATTAAAACGAACCAAAAGCACGAGCCAGCTTTCCTCCTCAGCCTGCTCCTCAGGGTCCAGCACAGGGCCCGGCACTCAGGAGCCGGAGAGGGACCTCAAAAGGCTCGGGTCCGCCGGGCCGAAGCAGACCACCCGTGAGTGCAGCCAGCCAGCCCCCAGCCGTGCCCCTGGCCCGGCAGGGCCCCCAGCGGGACCGGCCACCCACCCCACCCTCGATTTTCCTGCCCCGTCCAGTGGATGCAGGTCTGGCACGACGACTCGCGCGCAGACCGGAATCACGTTTCTTTACAGCAGGTTCTCAGCCTCATGCTCTTGACATCTGGGGCCAGGTGATGGTCCGCCGTGGGCCGTCCTGCGCATCGCGGCTGTTGAGCGTTATTCCTGGCTCCACCCACTAGATGCCAGCCTCCCCCGCTGGCGGCAAAACACAGCATATCCAGACACTGTCACGTGTCCCCTGGGGGCCAAACTGCCTTCGGTTGAGAGCCACTGATGTCCCTGGATTGGGGACAAGTGCTCGGCTGGCCCTCCTGGCAGGTCACGTCCCTCCTCACGCCGTGCACACGATGCGTGGTCACGTACCCAGGACTTCTTCCAGGGAGCATGACCGTGACTCCCGGTAGATGCTCACGGGCCCACGGTCCTTAAGAGTTCAGTCCCATGATCTAGAAGCATCAGGAACTTTTTCTGTTAAGGGTTGTGACACAGTAAATATTTTTGGCATCGCGGGCTGCGGGGTCTCTGGTGCAGCTACTCAGCTCTGTGGTTAGAGGGCGAGAACAGCCACAGATAATAATTAGTAATGCGTGTGGCTGTGTTCCACGGAAACTTTACACACAGGCCCTGAAATGTGAATATCATGTCATTTTTATGTGTCATAAAACAGCCAGACTCCTTCTCCTTCTTTTAACCAACCAGCTAAAAATGGAAAACCACCCTCAGCCCGTGGGCCATACACAGGCAGCCGGTGGATTTGACCCGCGGGCCACAGTTCGCTGACCCCAAGCACATCCTGTGGCAGCCTCGCCTGTGGGCTTGTCCAGTCACGGAGCCAGAGTGGCATTTCTGAGACAACTGTCCCAAAGCCCCGATCCTGCGACCGTGGCTTGTCCTTGGATCTTTTGCCCTGGTCGTGGGGGGGAGGGGGGGGGGGCCAGCCCCGTCAGCTACTGTCCCGGGGCGAACCTGAAGCTGGAGACAGAGTTCTCTTCCCGGGAGAGGGAGGGGGTGCCTGGAGGTGAGCCGAAAGGGATTGACATTGACAGGAAAAGGGCTGGATTAATCAGGGGCCTGGGTTAATCCCACTTGGTGAGAAAAGTCATCAAAAACGTGCAGGCGGCCGCTTATCAGAACCCGGGGGGCTCCTCGGCACATCTGGCTGGGGGGGGAGGGGGGTGGGGGGGGTGGAGGGTAACTTCAGCCTGGAGGCAAGGGCCCCCGCCAGGCCTGGTTCAACCGCTGTGCTGTCCTGCCCTAAAGCACCACGCTGATCCCGCGACACCCTCACCCCGAAAGGGTTCTCCCCTCTGGGGACAGGCCGCCCTATTTATAGCTCTGCCTGGGCCTTCTCAAGATGGCAATTTCACGCCCATCCATAAATCTCCCCTTCCAAACTGGTACTTGTAGGTCAGCAGAGAGGGTGCCGGGAGCCACAATGACTACACTCCCCACGTCGGGCTGCCAAAGTGGGGACGCAATTAGGATTCCGGGCAGGCAGCGGCCCAGGGCTTCTTCCGAGGGCAGGACACGTCGACAGCAGGCGAGGGTGGAGCCCCAGAGGTTGTGCGGGCCAGCGGCCTCCGAGACGAGGCCCGGGCAGCCCGAGCCAAAAGCCAGGGCATTCGGGGACCTGGGATGCCCTGGCCGAGCCCCACCGCGCGTGCGCCGCCGGGCAAGGCGCAGGTTCTGCCCCCAGCACGCCTCACAGATGTACGCGAGGCACACAGCTCACCCAAGAACGCGTCTGCTGGTCACCCACGCGGTCCCGGCGGCTGCTCCGAATTCTGCACAGATAAGACACGACACGAGGCCTCTTGCAAAGGACGCCCCGTCAGTGAAAAGAGCCGAGCGTGTTCCCAAAACACCACCAACCGGGACGCGCACCACACCGGAGAAGCCTGGGGCGACGGCAACGCGGGTGAGGGGCTGGGACCGTCCCGGCAACCAGCGAGGGACCTTGGCACGCCAGTCAGCTGCTCTGGGCCGGCTTCCTCCAGGCCTTAAAAGGAGCGATCGGCCCGTAGGTGGTCTGGGGTCCCGACAGCAATGCCAGCCAACTGCCCCCACGCCAAAGCCCTTCTCAAGTCCGACCCTCCACATCAGAGAGGACTGTCCACAGGAAGCCGGTGGGCTTTGGTTCCAAAGCAATCTTGTTTTTTAATGCTGACTTATTTTGAGGCAGAGAGCACGAGCAGGGGAGGGGCAGACAGGGAGGGAGGGAGAGACTCTCAAGCAGGTTCCGAGCTGTCAGCACCGAGCCCCACGCGAGGCTCCGTCTCACAAAGCGAGATCGTGACCTGAGCGGAGATCGAGAGTCGGATACGTAACCGACTGAGCCCCCCAGGCCCCCCTGGGCTTTGGCTTCAGGCAGCTGCGGGTTCAAATCCTGACTCCCACGTGTCGCACAGGATCTGTCTCCTTCATGAGCCTGTGAGTGAGGAAGACCCCGGTGCCCCACAGACGTGTGCCCCTGGGTGGTGCTCGATCATCTCCGGAGCTGGCACGGGGCGCCCCTCCTGGGCCAAGCCTCCTCCTGGGCCCCTCTGTCCCCCGGAAAGGATCAGATCCAGTCCTGGTCTCCACGAAGCAGTGCTTCTCGTAATCTGGCACATGTCGAGGACCGTTCCTGACGAGGGGGGCGCCCCACGTGGACAGCCAGGCTCTCCAGAGGCCACGCTTCTCTGCCCCACACCAGAGGCGCATGCACGAGGCTGCCTGGCACGCCCCGGTGAACCGCATCCTGGGGAGGAGAGCCTAGACGTTTCCGTGTCCTGCCTGGGCCCCGAGAACGTTGTCCCCGTGTCCCCGTGTGTCCATCCGGCCTTTGTGCTTACAGGACAACCTCTCCCATCCTGACCCAGCTCGGTCTCCGAGGCGGCCGGCGGGCCCCTGAAGCTTACAGGGACTGCCACCCAGTCCAGGGGTTCCAAGGCTGCACGCCGCGCGGCCCCCACCCGCCAGGACGTCACAAGGGTCCGCCGTGGTAGAGGAGGCAAGGAGCACCAGTGGGCACCTGGCGGGGTCTGGGTGGTCCCCGGCCCCACCACTGACCGCAGGCCGATGGCCAGGTCCCACCAACACCTCCTCGTGTTGCCGGGCAAAGAGCAGCACTGCCCGGGGCGGGGGGTGCTAAACAGTGACCCACAGCAAGGCCGGACACCCCCCTCATCACTGCAGGGGCGCAGGTGGGGCCGGGCCCAGAGCAGAAGGGCTGCCCGCATGCCATGCGCCCCGCCAGGACCCCGGCCTCCGCTGCCACACATCCTTCACGGGGTTCTTTCTCCCGCCCTTCTTTTGGAAGCTGGACCATCCTTCCAGGACCCAGAGCCATCCCCAAAGCCTGTGTGCCCCTCTTCCCTCTGGAAAGGAGCCAAGGCCAGGCGAGTGTCTTGAGCTGCCCGGATCGGCCCACGCTGCCCTCTGAGCAAGGTGCATGGGGAGCCCGGTCCCTGCACGGGAGCCACGTGGCCTCCACGTCTACCCCGGTCCCCAGGCGGTCGAGGCACGCGAGGCAGGCGAGGCACGTCCCAGAGTTCCGAGGAAGGGAAGTGAACGGGCCTCAGGACAAACAAATGTCGGTGAACTTGAGGAAATGGAAAACATTGAATCCCTTCTCTGGCAGGGGAAGCAAGAGAAGGACCGAGCAGAGCCAAGGAGGGTTCCGGCCGGCCCGGCGGCTCCGAGCAGCTGGTCTAAGCATCAGGGGCGGGAGCCAGCGCATGTGCAGGCCTGCAGGACGCGCATGAACGCCCGGTCCTAGGTTGGAAAGCGGAGTGCTGCAGGGGTGAAGGAGAGACGGCTCGCGCAGGCCAGGCGGCCCAGCAGCTCGGCCCCTCCCAGGCCCCCCGTGGGGCATCGCCTGTGGCCACAGGGGCAGGGGGAGGAGGGTCTGCTCCCTTCTGCGTCTCCTGAGCTGCAACGTCTCGGGCACAGGAGACGACCGGCAGGCCCCGGACGGGCGCTGGAACTCGGCAGGCAGTGAAGCCGGCGGAAGGAAGGGGCTGCAGGTCGATTCGGCAGCCGGGGCTCCTCCAAGGCCCGGGCTCTCTCCCCGTGTCCGTGCTCGGCCCCAGGCACCCCCCCCCGGCAGCCCACCTTACACACCGGTGTCTGGAGGCAGAAGAAGGCTAGATCTTTCTGGGGGCTGTTTTAAGAGCTGAGGCTCTTTCCCAGGATTCCCCTCTTGGCCCCTCCCGCCCCGGTTACGGGGAACAGGAGCAGAATCCCCGTGACTGGCTGGGGCGGGGACAGGGCCACGTACGGGATGACGGTCAGGCACCTCCCAAGACCTGCCTGCTTGGGGGCCAGCTCTCTGGGCCATGCCCACGTGGCCTTGTCACACCTCACGTTTAAGCTGTGTGCCTCCTACCTGCCAGCTCGGGCTTCCCTGTCCGGGCAGAAGCGCGGGATGCCACGGATGTCTCTCAGGGCCAAGGGCGGGCAGCCTGGAGCTCTGCCTGTGGGTGCTGATATCCCGCGGTGACCCTTGGACCCAGGGGAGCAGAGCCGGTGGACAGATCCTCCCCTCTCTCCCTGGAGTGAGCAGGCGTGAGGCTCCCCAAAGCCCGCCCCTCCTGTCTGCTCCACGGGGCTGCAGCCCCAAATCGAGCTGGCACACGCGGGCACCTGCCTCTGGTTAGGACAGCCGCCTTCCCTGAGCACAGCAATGGCGCGAGCCGCCCTGCAAGCCAGTCAACAAGAAAGAGACGCGCTGGAGTAACAGTATCTGCCAACGACGTGTAGCCCAATTAGTGGGAAACCCAAGGAACGGGGAGAGATGGGGGGGAGGGGGGCTTGTCTGAGTAACGCCTTCACAGAAACAAAAGCTCTGGGCCCACACAGCTTTATGAGAGATCTCTCAAACACTCTGGGTTCTTCGTGGAATGCTATCGTACGAGATCTCTTTGTTCCCAGGCTGCGGCCATGGCTCCAAGCCACAGGGGAGCAAAGCCTTTCAATTCACTTCATGGAACTGCACCGTCCTCCCGCCGAAATCAAACAAACGGGGAGTTGAACCTAGCGTATGAGTGCTTCCACGGGTCGAACACTGCCTGGGGCCTTTTGTTCGTTGGACGGCATGGGTAAAATCATTGTCACCCACTTTACACGAGGGAAACTGAGGCACGGCTAGCCCGAGTCCGGAGCAGAGTCCAAATCTGGAGGGCACGCGAAAGAACTCGTGGCTTTAATGTCTGCAGAGCCCTGACTCACAACGAACGGCTTCACTTATGGGTTTAGGAGGGAAAATCCCCCCCAAAAAGCGCAGGAGATCAAACGGGTACCATGCTAGATGATTCATACACCGGGACCAGGTAGGGATGTCAGGAGATTGTTCCTAACTTTGTAAATTTAAAAAAAGGTTTTCCAGGGGCGCCTGGGTGGCTCAGTCAGGTGAGCACCTGACTCCTGATTTTGGCTCAGGTCATGATCCCCGGGTCACAGGGTCGAGCCCTGCATCGGGCTTCTCACTGAGCATGGAGCCTGCATAAGATTCTCTCTCTCTCCCTCTCCCCCTACCTCTCTCCCTGGCTCGGCCTCTCTCTCTCTCTCAAAACAAAATAAAATAAATACATAAATACAGGTTTTCATTACACATTGGATCGATGAGAAATTACACTTGTTAAGAAATTATCACCTATAACAGAAAAGTACAGCCAAGACCTGCACCCCAACCCCCAGGGGAAGATACAGGACGTCGCCCTATGTGCCCTCCCCAGGCCCCTCCCCTGTCCCTCGGAGGGAACTCGCTCCCGAGTCTTATCCTACCATTCCCACGGCCCTGTGCAGCTTCGCCTCACGTTCTTACGTGCCGACACGCTCTTGAAATCGATGAGTGGCCTCTTGCCGGGCGTTTCCCTTCCTCCTGCACTTTTGGCCACGATGCACCTATTTCTTTCATTTCTGCGACTCACCTATTTAGTCGCAGGCAGCTTTGGGCCGTTCACCCTCACTCTCGTAGGACGCTCCTTTACGCGAACGTAATACGGTTTCTGTGCCCGTTCCGCTGTTGGCGGACGTCTGGACGATTTCTCACAATGCACCTCTGTAAACGGTTCCTCTGTGAGGGCTCAGGGTGTGCGTCCTGAAGCCCTGTCCTCTGGGGGATTTTCTGGGTCACCGGGCACGTACCCACTCAACGTGACATCGTGTCCTTGGTCGTGCGCCACGGCAGGTGAACCAGTTTATGCGCCAAGGAGCAATCGTGAGAATGCTGTTTGACATCCTTGCCAAGCTTGATATTTTTATAACTTTTGATTTTTACCCATATGGTGGGTGTGAAAGCATATACCATTGGCGGGAGGACCGAGTCTGCACTCCTCCGTTACCAACGGCATTCAAGGCCGTTTTATGTCTATTGACCGTTCAAGTTTCTTGTTTAGGAAAGTGCCTGTGTCGAGTCTTTTGGACCTTCTTCTGTATATGCTGTCCTTTTATTGATTCAGAGCGACTCTTTTTCAGTTCCGGGCACTAATACTGTTTCTGGTTAGATGGGTCACAAATCAATCCTCAGGTGGAGGCTCTGTCTTCCGTCTGCGTCCTGTCTAGTGAACGGAAGTTATGGATTCGTCGCAGGCGGTGACAGTCAGCTTTCCCTTTACTGTATTGGCTGCTGCCATATGGTCTCTGAGGCCCTTCCCCATCCTGAAGTGACCCATTTACTGTCCTCTACGATCTTCTAAGACTTGTCCCATTTTGCCTTTCCATTAAGAGCTGAAATAAACCCGGAATTAATTTTTCTGAATAGCGTGAGGTGGTTTTGTCCGGTTTGTGCCCTTTATTTACTTCGGTCTGGGCGACCGACCACCCTTGAATAACTCACTTAAAAGTCTGTTCTCTCCTCTCGATCTACAGAGCCGTGTTCTCCACAAATCAAGCCTCCAAATCCTGACAAGTCTGTTTGTGACAACTCCATTTGGTTCCATCCGTCATTTTGTTTCTTTTTGCAACGTTGTAACACTTAATTCCTTTAGTTTCATAATAATTCTTGACATTGGAGACTCACATCCTCCCAAAATGTTGTTCTTCCTCAGGAGCATTTTTCTTACTTATGATCCCTTGATCTTGTATATAAATATTCAGATATGAAGCTTTCCAAACCACACACACACACACACACACACACACACACACACACGCATGTACACGCACATACGGGCACACACATGCCTGGGAGCCTTTTGGAATTGCACTGCTAATAGATAAATTTGGGAAGAGCTAACATGATACTCTGTCATTCCCAAACATCATCTCTGCCCATTGATTTAGATTTTCTCCAGTCTCTTAATATAATTTATCATTTTCTCTGCAAAAGCATTGCATACGCTTTATTGGATTCATTTCTGAGTATTTCATATTTCAAGTGTTATTAATGGTAAGTTTTAACCGTTTTTTTAAAAGTATAATTAAATGGGGTAAAATGCAGTAATCTTTAATGTACATCTCAATGAATTTTTCATGATTGCACCCACATGACCTCTATCCAGGTCAAATACCCAACATTTCCATCGCTCCAGAAGGCTCCCCATGCCTTTCCAACTAACACACGTGTCCAGAGGTCACTGCGGTCATCAGCTCGAAGATTAGTCTTCCTTTTTCTTGAATTTCAAATAAATAGAATCATACGGTACGTGTGCTCTCTTTTTTTTTTAATGTTTATTCTTTTTTTGAGAGGGAGAGAGAGAACGCAAGCAGGGGAGGGGCAGAGAGAGAGGGAGGCACAAATTCCGAAGCAGGCTCCAGGCTCCGAGCTGTCCGCACAGAGCCCGACGCGGGGCTCGAACCCACGAACCCGCGAGATCGTGACCTGAGCGGAAGTCGGACGCTCAACCGACGGAGCCCCCCGGGCGCCCCAGTATGTGCTTTTTTGTGTCTGACTTCTTTTGCTCAGGATAACGTTCTGAGATCCGTCCACGTTGCTGCATGTATCTGTAGTTTGTTTTAATTCCTGGAAGGGTATTCCATTTATGCATACACATTTGCTCGTATATTCCCCTTTCATGGATATTTGGGATACATGACTAAGGCTTCTATAAACTTTATGCCATATTTTTTTGGAGCGTTTACCTAGGAGTGGTGGCTGGCTCTTTGTCGGTGTAGATCAGAACCAGAATGGTAGGTGTGTATTTGTATCTCCTCACGGCTTTCTATCTGCACCTCCCTGGTGACTCATGATGTAGAACATCTTTTCTCGGGCTTATTGGCTACGCAGCAACTTCCGTCACAAAGTTTTCTTAATTAGTCCGTTTTTTTTTTTTTAACTTGGGCTGTTTATCTTTTTATTAACGAGCGGTTAACGAGTTTTATTAACGAATGGTATGTCCTTTAAGTATTCTGATCAAAATTCTTCGTAGATATATAGGTCCTTGTATATAGCTACACATATACGGCAAATATTTTCCCCTTATCTCTCAGTTGGTCTTTTACTTTCTTAGCGGTATTTTTTGAACAGTGGAGAGTTTTAATTTTTCTTAAATCCGACATGTTAATTGTTAGTTTTACACTTAGTGGCTTTCGTATCTTGTTTAGGTAACGTTTGCTTGCCCATAGGTTGGGAAGGAGTTCTCTGATATTGCCTTTGAGAGACTGCAGAGTTTTGGCTTTCCCAGTTAGGTTTAAAAGTCCACCTCAAATTAATTTTTGTTCATGCGGTGCAGTGGGGGGGGGGGGGGCAAGGTTGTTTTTTCCTGAAGCAGTAGCCAGTTGCTTCAACACCATCTGTTGAAAAGAATTTCATTTTCTGCAATAAATTCAGTTGGTCATTTGTAAGTCTCTCTTTCTGGATCTTCTGTTTAAAAAAAAATTTTTTTAACGTTTATTCATTTTTGAGAGACAGAGAGAGACAGAGCATGAGCAGGGGAGGAGCAGAGCGAGAGGGAGACACAGGACCTGAAGCAGGCTCCAGGCTCCGAGCTGTCTGCACAGAGCCCGACGCGGGGCTCGAACCCACAAACTGCGAGATCATGACCTGAGCCGAAGTCGGACGCTCAACCGACTGAGCCACCCAGGTGCCTCCTAGATCTTCTGTTTTATTCCATCAATCTGTCTTTTGCTTCACCAAAACTCCACTGCCCTAAGAACTGTTAATTTCATAATGAGTCTTGAATTTGGGGAGTGTAAATTCTCTTTTTCTTCTCCAAAACAGTTTTCCCAATTTACTCTAGGTCCTTTGTGTTTCCGTCTAGGTTTTATTTTATTTTTAAGAGATTTTATTTTTAAGTAATCTCTACGCCCAACGTGGGGCTTGAACTTACAACCTTGAGACCAAGAGTCACAAACCCTCCTGACTGAGCCAGCCAGGCGCCCCTCCATTTAAATTTTAGAATTGACTCAAAAGTCTCCATAAAAGTCCTTTTGTCGGTCCTTTTCCCTCCTGCATCGGCTTTTGAGTTAAATGGATACTTTAGAAATTGCAGTACGGATTCTCAGTTTATCACAGTCTCTTAGGCACATCATAATCATAAATGGAATCTTAAAAGCAGCCAGTGGGGTGGGGCGGGGAGGGAGGAGCAGGGGTGAGGGGAGGAAGGAGCAGTGGGGGGGGGGAGGGAGGAGCAGTGGGGGGAATGAGGGAGGAGTGCCCCATGTTCCAAAGAGCAGCAGTGGGTGTGATGGCTGACTTTAGCTCAGAACTATGGAAACCAGAAGACAATGGAATGGCATCTCTAAAATGCTTGGAGAAGAAAAGCGCCAACGTAGAATTCTATAACCAGGGAAAAGAGTTTCACAAATTGAGGTAAGATAAAGATGCTTTCATACAATAAAAGGGGGGCTTCAAGAGTTTACCACCAGAATGCACACGCTACAAGCAACAGTATGACAATGCAGGGAAGAGCAGACTTCATGGCAACTAGGACCCAAAGGGTGTGGGTAGGTAAAGATTCTTTTGTCTAAAGTCCGTTCATCTGACGTTAATCTGTCGTTTTGTTGTTGTTAGTGTTCACTTGGTCTACCCTTATGTTTTGGATCTCTTCTATATTTCAATTTTCCCTTTTTACACACACTTCTCTACCATTAGTGGCTCCCTAAACATCTTAACATGCGTTGAACTTACCAAAATCCGAAGGCAATCAACACATGTACCCTGCTCTCAAACAATGAAGATTCAACACACTATGCCACATCTTTTCTCGCTTTCCGACTTTTCTATTATTTCAATTCTTAAAGCCGCGTAAGGCATTTTTATCGTTTTGCACAGCCACTGTCTAATCGCATTTCCATATGCACCACTCCTTCTGGTCGTCACTGCTCCCTCCATATTGTCTCCCGCCTGAGATGACTGTCCTTCAGCCTGACATACATCCTCTGGAGTTTCCTCCAGGGAAAATTTGCTGATGGAGAGATTTTCATTTCTCCAAAAATGTTTTTCTATTTCCCTCATTCTTTTCTTGAAGTTTTTTAATGTTTATTCATTTCTGAGACAGAGGGAGGAAGACACAGAACCCGAAGCAGGCTCCAGGCCCCGAGCTGTCGGCACAGAGCCCGACGCGGGGCTCGAACCCACGAACCGTGAGATCATGACCTGAGCCAGAGTCGGATGCTTAACCAACTGAGTCACCCAGGCGCCCCTATGTTTCCCTTATTCTTGAAAGATATTTTCTTTTGGTGTACACATTCAAGGATCCTTTTTTTTTTTTTTTTTTTTTTTTTGGCTAAGAAAGTAAGATTCCACTCTCTTCTGATCCCCACTGTTGATGTTGACAAGGTAGGTGTCAGTGCAACTGTCATTCCTCGTGGGAAATTTGTCTCCTCTCTTCATCACTTTTAAGACCTCTCATTCTCTGGGGTTCTGCATTTCCACTTAGATGCCGCTGGGTGTCGAGTGGATTTTTTTTGTCCTGCTTTGGATTTAATGGGCTTGATGAACATGAAGACTGGTGTGTTTCAACAGGTCTTGGAAGTCTTGCCATGTTTCCACCAGGTGGTGTCTCTTCTCCCTCTGATGAGATGTGACTTAAACCTTCTCATTCGATTCCTAGGATTCTCATCTCTCTTTGAGATCATACGCTTGTTGTCTTTCTGTGCTCCATTCAGGGTCATTTTTACAGCTCATTTCCCAGTGTATCGATTCTTTCTTTAGTTGCATCTAATCTGTGGTCAAATCCATCGGGGAGTTTTCAATTTCCGTCAAAATGATTTTCATTTTTGGGGCGCCTGGGGGGCTCAGTCGGTTAAGCGTCCGACTTCGGCTCAGGTCACGATCTCGCAGTTCACGGGTTTGAGCCCCGCGTCGGGCTCTGCGCTGACGGCTCGGAGCCCGGAGCCTGCTTCCGATTCTGTGTCTCCCTCTCTCTCTGCCCCTCCCCCGTTCATGCTCTGTCTCTCTCTGTCTCAAAAATAAATAAACGTTAAAAAAAAAATTAAAAATTAAAAAAATATTAAAATTAAAAAAATGATTTTCATTTTTAGCGATTATATTTGGATTTGTAAAAACCCTTCCTGGTCATTTTTTTTTTTCATACTTCCCTCCTTACCCTTATTGTAATCGCCTCATTTCTTGCTTTAAACGTATGGAAGCACATGCTTCCATATTCTTCTTCTCTCATGCTTCCAGTATGTGGAGTCTGATGTGTGGTCCTTCCAGTCGCCGTGTTTGGTTTTCTGTTTTTCTGTTCTTGGTCCTGGGGCCATGTTTCCTCGTGTATAATGTAGTGTTGACTACAGACCCACACCCCTTGAAGTGGTTTTACTTGGGGGAACTTCTTCGAGACCTCATTTGAAGGTGAGTTTCCTCGGAGAGGCTTTTTACTCACTTCTGTCGAGGACTTCAAAGTGCCAGTCCGGGGCCGCCGTAAGCTAAATTTTCAGGTCGAGGATCTCTGGACCACCCAGGTAGCCTTAACTTGGGCTGCAGACCATGCGAGCACTGGCTTGTGGTTCGGAATTCTCAGGAGGCGCCAAATTCTTCATGAATGGGTGTTCTGACTGCCCCAGGGCGTGTTGGGTGTGTCCAAGGACACTGATGTGAGCCCTCTGGCGTCCTGGCGGCGGACTCTCTCCGAACCAACTCCCTGGGCAGGCTGTGGCTGTCCCCTGCTTCCTGGAAGGCCGTGAACACAGGTGCTGATGCCCACCTGATGCCGTTGTGGTGAAGGCCCTTTCTGGAGCACAGGTTCCAGCTCATACGGAGTTATTTTGCCCCGGGGGATCCCTTTTTTCTTGCCCCAGCAAGATAGGGAACTTTGATGAGGTGATTTTAAAATTAACCTCAAAGAATAAACAGGTGAGGCTAGTAGCCAAGGCCTTTTGGGGAAAATCACAGCGAGTCGTGACGTTCCCTGCTCTGCACTGTGAGCGTTAATGCTATGTGTCTGCTTGGCTGGGCCAAGGGATGCCCACGTGGCTGCTGAAACATTACACTGGGCGTGTCTTGGGGGTGTTTCCGGAAGATGTTCGCATTTGGATCAGTGCACTGAGTAAACGTCTCCCTCCCAAACGCACGTGCCACCTGCATCACCCAATCTGCCGAGGGCCTGAATAGAACCAGAAGTGGAGGAAAGGAGACTTTGCTCTCTGCTTGAGCTGGGACGCCCGTCTTCTTCTGCCCCCGGACACCAGCGTTCCGGGTCTCAGGCCCTCAGACTCACCTGGGACTCACACCGTCAACCTCCCAAGTCCCAGGCCTTAGGACCTGGACTGAGTTACATCACTGGCTTCCCTCATTCTCCACCTTGAAGGAAGATCCTGGAACTGCTCAGCCTCCATATTGTGTGAGCCAATTTCTAGAATAAATCTCCTCTCCTACCCATCTATCTGCATATGTGCCCTATTGGTTCAGATGCTCTCAGAACCCTCATTAATATGTACATTAAAGCATGATATAAAGCTTCAATACTTTTATTTTTTTAACGTTTTATTTATTTTTGAGAGAGAGCACGACCAGGGAAGGCGCAGAAAGAGAGGGGGGCAGAGGATCCCAAGCAGGCTCCGTGCTGACGGCAGTAAGCCTGATGCAGAGCTCGAACCCATGAACCGTGAGATCACGACCAGAGCTGAAGTCGGGCGCTCAACCAACTGAGCCACCCAGGTGCCCCAAATCTTCAACACTTTTAAACATGTGGCCCCCTCTCGTGTCACAAGTAGAGATCAGTAAAATGAATAAAAGTCTAGGGGTGCCTGGGTGGCTCAGTCGGTTGAGCGTCCGACTTCGGCTCAGGTCACAGTTTGTGGGTTCGAGCCCCGTGTCGGGCTCTGTGCTGACAACTCAGCTTCAGATTCTGTGTCTCCCCCACTCTCTGCCCCTCCCCTGCTCACACTCTGTCTCTCGCTCTCTCTCTCTCAAAAATAAATAAACATCAAAACAAATTTTTTTTAAAAGTGAAGGCACAAAATAACATTAAAAGCAGAGGACAATGTTTATGTAGTCTCCAGGTAGGAAAGACATTTGTAAGCGTAAAAAGCAAAAGCAGACAACATAAAAGAAAATTTTTAACTATTTAAATTTCTATTTGTAACACAACATGACGAACCAAAGTAAAAAACCAGGAAAAATAGGTGGAGATTATGAGAGACAAAGATTTGCATCCCTCGCCTTTGAAGAATTTTACAGATTAAGAAAGCACAAGCTTAACAAGACACGAGCAGAAAATATACGCCCAAAATGCTCAACAGATTTGTGAGACCAATGTTCAAGTTCACCAGTAATCAAAGAAATGTTCGCTGAAGAGTATAACTTCCAGGCCCATCCAGATTTGTCAGGGATAATCCTCGATGCCAGGGAGCTTTGGGCGGATGGGCATTTCCTACGCCGACGGTAAACCGACCGACTCGTGATTTCCAGAGGACAGAGTGGCACTTTGTACTAAGAGCTACAAAAGCATTTCAACACTCGGACCTCACAACTCCCCCTCGCAGAATGGCATCATCCCCGGGATGGCGGGCTCAGGCAAAGACACGACGCGAGGATGGCTGCCTGCACGGTGATCAACACGCGCAAAATCAACGCCCACGACAGAAACGAGCTGAACGTGTTACGGGATATCCGAAGAATAGGACAGGTGGAGAATCGAGTACTAAAAGTGAAGCTTTGGACAGAGGATCTGAGGCAGTAGCACGGAGCAAAGCCGTCTTCCCACAAATGGTGCCGCCCACGTGCAAAACAACGAATCTGGACGCAGACATTACACCCGTCACAAAAAATTAACTTAAAAAGGGGGCCCCTAGGTGATTCAGTCGGTTGAGCGACTGACTTCGGCTCAGGTCATGATCTCACGGTTCGTGAGTTCGGGCCCCGCGTCGGGCTCTGTGCTGACAGCTCGGAGCCTGGAGCCTGCTTCGGATTCTGTGTCTCCCTCTCTCTCTCTGTCCCTCCCCGGCTTGCACTCTGTCTGTCTATCTGTCTCTCTCAAAAATAAGTAAACATTACAAAGACCTCTTAAAACCCAACAATCAGAAAATGAACTGCCTGATTAAAAACGGGCAGGAGAGCACAGCATCGGGAAGACAGTTGAGAATACGGTGATGACCGCGTATGGTGACAGAGGGCAGTGAGCTCTCTCGTGGCGGGCACTTCACAGTGTGTAATAAATGCGGAATCGCTGTGCTGAGCGCCCGGGACCGATATAATATCGTATGTCACCTCCACTTCGGCTAAAATAGACGGGCAAAAGACGTAAGCAGACAGCTCAGCCAAGAAGACTGACAGGTGGAAAGTGAGCCCGTGAAAGGATGCTCCACGCCCCACGTCATCGGGGGAAAGGCAAAGCAGCGAGGTGCCACCACACGCGCGGTGGGCAGCCCGGAGCGCTGAGGTCAAGCGCTGGCAGGCACGTGGCACCACAGGAACTGTCGCTCGCTGCCGGCAGGAAGGTGGAACAGGGCAGCCACCTTCGGAAGACACTTCGGCAGTCTCTCGACAAAGCTAAGCACCCTCTCGCCGCACAGTCCGGCAGCCACGCGCCTCGGTGTGTGTCCAAAGGAGTCGAACGCCGAACGGGCGCGCGGAAACCTGCGCGTGGATGTCTGGAGCAGCCTCCTCCGTGGCCCCCGGCGCCTGGAAGCAGCCAGGATGCCCTTCGTCAGGTGAACGGAGAAAGCGTGGTCCGTGCAGACGGCGAGGCGACGCTCAGCGCTGAAGGGACCGCGAGCTATAGAGCCAGGAGACGCTCGGGAGGAAACTTGAACGCAACTGAATGACAGAAGCCAACGGGAAAGGGCTGGACGATTCCAACTCTATGACATTCTGGAAAAGGCAGAGCGAAGGCAACGGCGAAAGAGCCAGCGTTGCCAGGGGCTGGGGAGACAGGGGAGTAAACGGGCAGAGACCAGGGGACTTCGGGACGGTGGCGCTACGTCTGTGACAGCGTGAGGGTGGCTACGTGTCATCCCGTGCGCATCCAAACCCACAGACCGTGCGGCACCAGGGTGAGCCCCGAAGCACACGGCCCGGGGTGCGGCTGGGCGGTGGTGAGTCGGTGCGCGTTCATCCACTGTCACCGAGGCGCCACGCTGGGGGTGGGAGGGCGCAGGGGATACCGGAAATCTCTCTACTTCCCACGCAGCTTTGCTCCCAACCTAAAACCGACCTGAAAAATACGTGGTGTTCGCTAAAAAAAGAAATCAAATAAACTCAGGCTTCGAGGACTACGCGGCTGCTGAGAAGACGTGCACGCCGTCACGAGAGATGACAGAAGCGGTGTCGGAGCGGCGGACGGGACGGGACGGGGTGGCGGGTTCCGCCCGCCCGCTTGTACTGGGCCTCACGCCGCACGCCCAGCAGCGAGGATCCCCGTTCGGGACGTGCGTGAGCGCGAGACAGGGCAGAGACCCCGTCTGGGGGGACCTGGGCTGGCGCATCGGCGGACTCTGAGCCCCAGACGCACTCGGGGCCCGTCCTAGCTCCTAGCGGTGGCCTGACCCCGGACGGCCACCTGACCCCTCTCTACCACGTGGCGTCCGTGCAGAAATGAGGGCAGGGAACCCCTAATGAAACACCGTCATCCGGGGGGCCCGCGGATCCACGACCCAGCTCGCGGCGCACGAACCTTAACCGGAGAGGAAGCGGGGGAAGCCAAGGGCCGGCTGCCTCCTGCTCCCCACCCGTGGCGCCCACCTGCCCCCGGGGCGGCTCTTCCCTGTGGTCCCCCCTGGTCGGTCCCCCTCCCGGCCCTCCGTGTGCAGAAACCCCGTGGCCCGAGCTACCACCCCCCTGCTGCTCCCACAGTGGCTCCGGGACCCAGCAGCTCTCGTGGGCCAGCTCGGGGACAGGGGGTGCCCACGCGGATAAAAGGCTCCGGAGGAAATCATACAGCCAGGCAGGGGCTCCCTGCGGCAGCAAGAGCCCCCGGCGGCGGTGGCCGTGGTGTCCCAGCTGGGCGGGGGACAGAGCCACTCTCCTCCTGCCGGGAAGGAAAGCGACAGTGGGCGGGAAGGAGACAAAGCCCACGGTTTGGGTCAGCAAATGGCAGTTTTCTGGGCCGTGCGCCGTCCTGTGGTCCCCACTAGGACCGGGCTTGTCAAGGAAGATCAGTCCGAGCGACGTTCCCGAGCCGCCACGGCCCCGCAGTCACCCAGGCTGTTGGCCATCACTTCCTCCCCTCGGGGGACTGCTTCATCCAGGAAGAATGTGGTGCCTGTGTTCCCAGCTTCTTTTTCCAGCTGCCTCCAAAGGTGGGAGCCGGGGAGCCTCTCAGAAGCCCAGACGATGCCTCCGCTCTGGGGTTTCAGAAATTCCGCGAGTTGGTCTGGGACATGAATCATGCTTCGGGTTTGGAAAAAGTTGCAGAATCAAAGCCGAGGGAGGTTCGGGGCCGCCCGGACGTGGCGGCGGGCTTGGGGGCCCTTCTGGAGGCTGGCCAGCGCCGTCCCTCTCGGCTCTATTGGGGCGAGGCGGGGGCTGCTCGGTGGGACAGCCCACCCTTCCCAGAAGTTCTGGGTCCATCCGGTTAGCCATCCCAAACCACGGACACAGCCGTTGCCTCCTGGCTCCACAATCCCAGACGATTTCCAGGGATGTCCCGAAACTCTCAGAATAGAACTGCTGAAGCAGGCACACCAAATCCCTGCGGTGAATTATCGCATAAAACATTCAGGACGTTGGCGAGAGGCCAGGGGACAGGGGAGTCTCCTTCCCAAACAGCCAGGGTGTCCCAATGATCCGGCTGTGGGCAGGCTGGCCCTCAAGAAACAGAGAAACTGAGGCCCAAACAGGGAAAAGGACCCCTCCCCCTCCCACCGAGGTCCTAGAGCATTACACAACACAAACCACGTGGCACGGGTCTACTCTAGAAATTTCCATCACTAGGCTTACTCCTTAAGGACCATCTGGAGCCGTGCATGCATTTTCAGCTTTGCAACCAAACGTGCGAGAATGTACACGGGACGGATTCACCTCTGCGGCCCTCGGCCCGGCCTGCCTCGCCAGCCTTCCCGTCCTGCTCTGTCGCACGGCCGGGGTGCACCCTCTAGGCACACTTTTCCAGAAAGACGCGTCGCCCATGGGAGGGCGCCTTCCTGTACAAGTGACAGCTCGCTGGGCAGGGAACTTAGGATTACAGCATCTGACTTTCGACCTCACTGCCAGGTAGCTCTGTTGGCCCTTCTTGCCGCAGAGAAATGCGGAGGCCGCTTGATTGCCGCTTTGTGAAAACGCTCTCTCCCCATCCCGTGAGGACTGCACCGTTAGACGGAGGCTTGATGTTTCCCACGAGAAATGAGGAACAAGCCAGCCCAGACGGGCCGTGCTTCCCAGGGTCCTGCTTTACGCCAAGGGCCAGGCTTGGGTCAGACAGCCTGGACTTTGTTCTGTCGCTAATTGGGCTTGTGACCTTGAGAAGCCACCCCACCTTCCCAAGGCACACTTCACTGCTTTCTAATAAGGAGAGAATGTTCTGCCAGTATCTGTTAGCACAGGCTCGGGTACGCCCAGAGACAAGTGTCCCCAGCATCTCTGTGGACGAAAACAAGAAGGAAGCGTGTCTCTTGCTCACTCACGCTCCACATAGGTCCTGACGCCTTCACGCACTGACCCAGGCGGCTGCCGGAGGTTCCGCCCCGGAATACTGCCCGTTTCCACGGCAGGGGAAATGACCTCGTCCGCTGCCTCTGCCCAGAAGCGGGACCACCACGTGCCCTGGAGATGGAAGGCGTGGACAGGTGCGTCAACAGCCAGGTGCCCCGAATGGCTGCCAAATGATTCCCTGGCAGGGTCCTCCCCACAGCCACCTTCCGTGGGCAGCCGGAAAAGCCTGGAAGATGAGGGATGGACCTGTCTACGCTGCGGGGCCCCGGGGAGAGGGCAGGGCGGAGGCTGGGGCCAGCGCGCACGCCCAGGGGAGCGGGGCCTCCTTCGCCTCGGTCTCCCAGCGCCCGGGCGAGGTTCCCCTCCCCTCCCCTCCTCCTCTGCAGGTCACGGAGGGGCCTTCCTGCGCCGTGGGGGTGCCCGGACAGTCCCTTAGAAAGGAAGCCTGCGGCCCGGCACGATGGGACTGGCCATCTCCAAACCCTGGTTCCTTTCCGCCTTTAAAACACAACATCTTCATCCGAAGCTGCAGGGGTAACAGAACTCAGGCGGGGAGGGTGGGGGGGGTGCTTTCCCGTGAAGAGCCCTCAGCAGAGACGACACAGCGGGCAGCCTGCGAGGACCCCGGAACTCTGCGTTCGTGTCGTCTCCCTCTGCGTGTGCGTGTGCATAAGTGTGCGTGAGGACGTCAGTGTGTGCACGTGCGTGTGCCTGGGTGCATGTGTGAATGAGTACGTGTGCGTGTGCATGCGTGTGCCTGTGCGTGAGCATGTCTGTCTCTCCCTGAGTGTTTCTCAGTCTATGTCTCTGTTTCTCCCCCGTCTCTCACTCTGTGTCTCTGTCTCTGCCTCTCTCCCCCATCTCTCACTCTATGTCTCTTCTGTCTCTGTCTCTCCCATCTCTCACTCTGTCTCTGTCTCTCTCCCATCTCTGTGTCTCTTCTGTCTCTGTCTCTCCCCCCTCTCACTCTGTGTCTCTGTCTCTCTCTCCCATCTCTCACTCTGTGTCTCTGTCTCTCTCTCCCATCTCTCACTCTGTGTCTCTTCTGTCTCTGTCCCTCCCCCGTCTCTCACTCTGTGTGTCTCTGCCTCTGTCTCTCCCCCACCCGCTCCCTTCCGTTCTCTCTCTCAAGCCAGACAACAGCATGATGTAACTCGCAGCCCAAGCAGCCAACTTATGTCTGAAGAATCCACATGTTTTAGGTGTTTGAGGAGAGAGCTACGCCCTCTTTCTCATGGGAACGGGGTAGGACGAGTCATATCTGGGGGTTCACCCTCTGCCCGGAAGAGGGAGGCCCCTGAAATTCCAAGCCGGCATCCCTGGGCTCTCCACCCCCCCCCCCGGAGCCCAGAGCCCCCTCCCTCCCACCCCTGCTCATGTCAGCAGGCGCCCCGGAGCCCGCAGGACCCTCCCCGCCCAGGCGGCCCTGGGAACAAGCTGGCGGCGGCCGCTGGGGCCGGCGGACTGATGACAATCGCAGACTCCGCTGGAACCGCGGGCCTGGGCGCACAGACAGGGCAAGCCCCCTCGTCCAGGCCGTCGTGTCTGCTGACCAGTCGCAGCTCTGCCCGCTGGAGACACGTGGCGGGTGGCTCACCGGCCCCCCGGCCCCCCGGTGCCCCCGGCTGTGACGCACGCCAAGTGGCCGTGCCCTGGATCCCACGGCAAACAGAGCGCCCCGTGCACCAGGGTCTGTTGGGCTTGGGAGGGACAGCGCGGGGTTCCCTGTGTGGCGCCAGGGCAGAATCGGGCCTCACGCAAGTTTCTGCCTCCAAATACAGCAGCTGCCAGCACAGCGCGGGACCGGACGTGCGTGCGGTCACGACGGGGCGGCCGGGAGCCTGGAATCCAGCAGGATCAAAGGGCAAAAAGGGCACATTCCCCTCAGGGCACCGCAGTGACTCAGCTGGTTAAGTGTCCAACTTCGGCTCAGGTCATGATCTCACGGTGCGTGAGTTCGAGCCCCGCGTCGGGCTCTGTGTTGACAGCTCGGAGCCTGCTTGGGACTCTCTCTCTCCCTCTCTCTGCCCCTTCCCCACTTGCGCGCGCGCTCTCTCTCTCTCTCTCTCTCTCTCTCTCTCTCTCAAAATAAATAAACTTAAAAAAAAAAGAAAACATACGTTCTTTTTGATCTTGGTTTTGCTGGAATAGGTTTTCAAGGCGGAGGAGTTTGAAGGCGGGGAAGGGCGAGGGGAGCCGTCCCGGCCTCTCGCAGGCGTCTCTCCCCCTGGCGAGACCAGGGCAAGCCAGAGAGAGGGGAAGACTGGCTTGTCCGGGTCCAGGCTGGGTCCTCGGGCGCCATCGGTGAGCGACGCGTCCCCAGTCTGTCCCGGAGAGGGCCGGAGCACGAGGGCTGAGGGGCAGGTGTGCCCCTGCGTGCAAGGCGCACACTCGCTCTCAGCTCCTCCCATCTGCAGACACGGAGCTTCCGCACAGCGAGACCCCAGATGATAGAGAGTCTGGTCCCATCCGACAGGTGGGGACACTGAGGCACCCCTGGGGGCTGACCTGCACACGGCTCTGGTCCCGTCCAGTTTCCCCACTCTTAGTCTAGAACCCTCTCCCTGAACCTCAGCCATCTGGGGAAAGGAGCAAAGCGTCGTAGACGTGCGGCCTCCTTCAGACACCGACGTGGAGGCAAGGCGGCAGCACGGTGGCCACTCACGGCCACGCCGTCCGTCCGCTCGGGCTGTTGCTGTCACACGCCACGGCCTGGCCAGCCAATTCTCCCGGTTCTGGAGCCCGAGAGCCCGAGATCAGGCTGCCCGCAGATTCGGTTCCTAGCGAGAGCCCTCCCCCCGGCCGGCAGAGGGTCGTCTCCTCCCCGCGTCCTCACTCGGCGGGAGAGGGCTCTGGTCCGCTTCCTACGCCTGTAAGGACACTCGTCTGACCACACCGCCATCGTCACTCACCCAAACCTAATCGCCTCGCAAAGCCCCCAATACCATCACATGGAGGGTTAGGGCTTCAACGTGGAGCTGAGAGTGACCCATTCAGCCCGTAGAACCATCCTTGGCTCCCCAGTACTCCTGGAGGGAAATGGGTCACCGCTGAAGAGGTGCAGACTGTCACCGTAAACTCAAGGGGGCACCAGTCACATGGTGGTCTACGGACAGACCCCTGCAGTTGTGCGGTGCACAACCTGCACGATCATCCACACTGAACCAGAGTCAGGCACACGCCGACCCCTTCGGGGGCCCTGTGCCTGGCGTTCTCCTCCATTAGTGGCACCATCACAAGCCCCCGTCAGGTAGGTCCTGATGTTGTCTGTAGCTTGTAGATGATGGAATCGAGACCCAGAGAGGAGAAGGAGCTTGGCCAAGTTCAAAGGGCTAACATGTGAACGGGGATGGGAACTCAGGCCGCCCTAGGCATCTTCTCAGCTTCATCGGCCTCCCTGTTGCGGGGTGGCTCTCCGACGCCCTTCCTTAGGCCCACTCCCCCAGGAAGTCCCCAGACTACGCACCCTCCCAGGGGACAAGCAGCCACGGTCCTCCGCAGGAAGGGTGTGCAGACAACCGTGGGTGACACTGATATGCACTGGCCTCAGGGAGCCTCCGTGCTGGGCTCCAGACCTCCATTCATTCACGGCCAGGCAGGGAGGTGCCCTGAGATGTGAGGCAAGGGGGCCCAGGCAGGGGCAAGGGACGGCTTTCTGGAAAAAGACACCGAAGCCGAGTTCAGGATGCCGGGTAAGAAATACACCTGCTGACAGAGGCGGGCACTCACTCTTACCCTGGGGACAGCGGAAGCAGGGCATGTGCCCTCGAGGCGGGGGAGTCGGCTCTGCTCCAGGACGAGCGAGGTGCCCGGGACGGACGAGTGGCTGGAAGGGGGCAGGGCTGGGCCTCGGACTTGTCTCCTCGCCGTGGGTGGCGATGGGCAGTGGAGGCGGGGCTCCCGCGGGCCGGTTCTTCCAGGGGCGCCCTGGCTGAGGCAGGTGCCTCCTGGGGGTCGGGTCAGGTCCTCACCCAGGAAGACAGAGTGAAGACAGCTCCTGGGGTCCTGCCTGGAGCACGGCTGGGTGGGCCTCGTTCGAGCTTCTCTCTTGCCCGCCACGTGGCTCCTCCCGCTTCCTCCGTGACCCCCCCCCCCCATCCTTCCAGCCCTGGCTCGGGGCGCCCACGGTCCAGCAGATGAGGTCTCTGTGGCCACCGCCTGGCTGGACGGGGTGGGTGACATCTTCGCATCTTCTGCGGAGGAGGAAATGTCACCCGTGTCCAGTCCTGCACGGGGCACGTCCTTCGTAGGTGCCACCTGGGGGACGCAGCCTCACAGCACAGCTGTGGACACAGCTGCCCCCAACCAGTGTGGGGAGCACACACCTCACCAGGCTGCCAGCAGCTAAGGACCCACATGGAGGGTCAGCCCCCAGGCCAGGGAGAACGTTCCTGACACCTGACGCCCATCCCCAAGAAATTGTGCCAAAGCCAGCTTCTGGCCTGAGGTGGCCTCAGAGACCGATAAGCAGAGTAGACCCTGCAGTGTGGGCCCATATGGACCCCAGCCCCCCGCCAGCCCTTCTGGGACAGACCTGGGGTGCCCTCGGGGACTGCGGGGACTGGGGGGGGGCAAAGCCAGTAGGTCCCTGAGCACAGAGCACAGAACATATGTATCTGCCACTTAGGAGATGCTTCGTGAATATTTGCTGAATTCAGGGCTGAGTCCTCAGGGGGCTCTGCAAGGCCCCTTCACCAATTCAGTCATTCGACAAATATTTATGGAGCACATTTTGTAAGTTAAACATCATGCTAAGCACTAGAAAAACCAACCTGAAAAGAAAGAGAGAAAGGAACAGAGAAGAAGGAGGGAGGGAGGGAGGAAGGAGGGAGGAAGGAGGAAGGAAGGAGGGAAGGAGGGAAGGAAGGAAGGAAGGAGGGAAGGAAGGAAGGAAGGAAGGAAGGAAGGAAGGAAGGAAGGAAGGAAGGAGGAAGGAGGAAGGAAGGAAGGAAGGAAGGAAGGAGGAAGGAGGAAGGAGGAAGGAAGAAGGAGGAAGGAGGAAGGAGGAAGGAGGAAGGAGGGAGGGAAGGAAGGAAGGAAGGAAGGAGGAAGGAAGGAGGGAAGGAAGGAGGGAGGGAGGAAGGACGGAGGGAGGAAGGGAAGGAAGGAAGGAAGGAAGGAAGGAAGGAAGGAAGGAAGGAGGAAGGAGGGAGGGAGGGAAGGAAGGAGGAAGGAAGGAAGGAAGGAAGGAAGGAAGGAAGGAAGGAAGGAGGAAGGGAAGGAAGGAAGGAAAGAAGGGAGGGAGGAAGGGAAGGAGAGAAGGAAGAAGGAAGGAAGGAAGGAAGGAAGGAAGGAAGGAAGGAAGGAAGGGAGGAAGGGAAGGAAAGAAGGGAGGGAGTAAGGAGGAAGGAGTAGGGAGGAAGGAAGAAGGAAGGAAGGAAGGAAGGAAGGAAGGAAGGAAGGAAGGAAGGAGGGAAGGAGGGAGGAAGGAGGGAGGGAGGAAGGAAGGAGGGAGGGAGGAAGGGAAGGAAGGAAGGAAGGAAAGAAAGAAGGGAGGGATGAAGGGAGGGAGGGAAGGAAGAGGAGAGAAAGAGGGAGGGAAGGAAGGAAGGAGGGAAGGAAGGAAGGAAGGAGGAAGGAAGGAGGAAGGAAGGGAGGAGGGAGGAGGAAGGAAGGAAGGAAGGAAGGAAGGAAGGAAGGAAGGAAGGAGGAAGGAAGGAAGGAAGGAAGGAAGGAAGGAAGGAAGGGAGGAGGGAGGAAGGGAAGACAGAAGGAAGGAAGGAAGGAAGGAAGGAAGGAAGGAAGGAAGGAAGGAAGAAGGAAGGAAGGAAGGAAGGGAGGAAGGAAGGAAGGAAGGAGGAAGGAAGGAAGGAAGGGAGGAAGGGAGGAAGGGAGGAGGGAGGAAGGGAAGACAGAAGGAAGGAAGGAAGGAGGGAGGGAGGAAGGAAGGAGGGAGGGAGGAAGGGAAGGAGAGAAGGAAGAAGGAAGTAAGGAAAGAAGGGAGGGAGGAAGGGAAGGAGAGAAAGAAGAAGGAAGGAAGGAAGGAAGGAAGGAAGGAAGGAAGGAAGGAAGGAAGGAGGAAGGGAGGACGGAAGGAAGGAAAGGAGGGAGGGAGGAGGAGGGCCAGCCCCTGCCCAGGCTCCTTCCCTCTGAGCGCGGCCCAGCTTGATGGAGGGCGTGTGGCGTGGGAGGCAGGCTATCACAGTCGGGCCGGGAGGTGCCGGGCAGACAGCAGCCACGGCCACAGGAATGACTCGGGTGGCACAGAGGGAACACAGGACCGCAAGGAGCAATGGTGGGGGTCCCAGAGGGTGGTACCTGGGGAGGAGGGGCCAGCCAGGGCACGGAGGGGCGGGCGCGTCCCCGGGGGGGGGGGGGCCTCCCGGGAAAGCAAACGTGGGAGACGGCGATGGGGACGGGGCCGGCCTCGAACGCGGACGTCCACCCGCAGCCCGGCCTCTCCCGGCCCTGAAAGCAGACGGAAAGAGACCCGGGTCTTTGGGGAGAACCCCCGGGGGCCCGGCAGAGTCCAGGAGGGGCTTCCAGAACCAGAGGCCGCCGGCTCAGCGCCTGGCCCAGCACCCCCGCCCGAGAGCCCCGAGTCCTGGGCCGTGTTGCACAAGTGTGGCCCGAGCCCGGGAACCCAAGGGGGCCTCGCGGCCTGGCCGGCGGGCGGAGGATGTTTGCACAGTGAGTCAGCGCAGATGTGGGGCTCTCGTTACACACTCGTCCACGAAGGCAGGAGACCAGGCCTCGCGACGGCCAACGCCTCTGCTCCCTCCCGCCAGAGGGAGGCCCCGGGAGGGGGCAGGGAGGGCCCGCTGCAGACAAAGGCCGAACTGCACCGCCCGTGGCCGTGGCCCAGGGCCAGTCTGAATTAGTGAGCATCTGAAATGAAGAAAGTTGTGTTCTGTTCTAAGAACCCAAGTCTGTTTGAACAGTCGGCCGCAGATTAGGGCCCGAGGATTACCGCCAGCCTGGCGTCTTGCGCGCCTGCCTTGAGGAGCAGATATAAATAACTCGCTTTCAGAACGGGGACTGTGCGGCAGGCGAAGGTCACAATTAAAGGGACCCGAAAGTCAGCCTCCTGGTGCCGGGCACCCTGTGATCTCGGGGTCATCGGGCGGCTTTGTGGTCAAGACAAGCGCAGGGTGTGAGCGGAGGCCGGGGCTCCGAGCGGCTCGAGGCCGGTCGATCGGGCATATCACTCGGGAGCTTCAGAAACGCGTCGCCAACAGCTCTCCCGCTCTGGCTGCACCGTTTTACGAACAGGGGGAAAAAAAAAAACTCAAATTCTCCTGTGGCTAATTCATTCCAGAAGGCACCAGACTGAATATCGCTACTGTAAATAGATTTCTTCATTATCCTGGGGCATTTTTTGGCCAAAAGACTAAGGAAAAAACCAGGCAAGAGTCAGTAAGTGTCTGGGCTCCCAGCAGGCCCAGCAGGGGTGTGGGAGGGAGGCCCAGGGAGGCCGGAGCCGCGGCGTGTTCCCACCGTGGACGTGCACCTGGTCCAGTCAGGTGCGCCTGCTCGCCGGGCTCGGCCGGGGAGCACGAGGAGGGGTGCGTTCCAACGCCCCGGAGGGCCACGCTGGGTGGCGTTTCACGATCCACGCAGGATTTATTTTATGGAGGTGACCAACGATGACACGGAGAAATCCATGACACCGAAAAAAAGTGTGTTAGAGTTTTCGAGAGGAGAGGCCACACCGCCCAGGGCACGTGGCAAAGCACCGGACTCCGTCTCGGGGCGGAAGGACCGGGACAGCGCGGCCCAGAGCCTGCGCTGTGGTTTCTCCGGGAAGGAACGGGCAAGGCCCAGGGTACAAGTCACAGCGAACGCTCAGCACTGGCGTGTCGGAGTGATTCCAGCGGGCTCTGGGCCACAGGGGTGTCCCTAGCCATCTGGTCCCTGGCCCGGGTGACTTCGGGCAGGGGGAGCGCTGGCCTGTGTGTGAGAGCTGGCGAGGGAGGTGGACGCGGCTGTGGGCTCTAGACTGACTGCTTCGTAAATGAAAGGCGTGTTTGCAAGGGAGACGTCTGCTGCCTCCGGGAATTAGCTCCCCCCCGAACCCAGGGAGGGACAGTCTCTCCCCAGCCGGCAAGGCCCCCAGAGATGTGGAGGTGTCGTAAAATAGGGAAAATAAAACACGCAACGAACACAGGCAGGTGGACGCTTCTCGGGTCAGAGCGCTCAGCGCAGCGGGCCCCGCCCTGCCTCGAGCCCTGGGGCCCCGGGGAGCCTCCCCCGACCCCGACATTCCCCGGGGCCTGGTCTCGGGTGCTCGTCTGCCTTCACTGCCGGGTCCCGGGTGATCTCGGGGGCCATGCACGGGCTGGGGTCCCCATCCCCACCCGCCCCCCGAGTCCGCACCTGCCTGACCTCTCTCTGACCCCGTCCGTGCCCCAGACCTCTTCATCAGTGTCATTTCTCCTGCAGTGTCTGTCTCTGGCAACGGGCGCCCTGTCCTCTCCAGGGCCCAGGCCAGAGCCGGGGCCCCACCCCGTCTCTGCCGCCCTCCTGCCCGTTCGGGGCCCCCGTCGGCCCTCTTAGGTCCACCGATCGCTTGTTGGTGAGGGTGGCGGCAGAGGGCAGCGAGGGGAGCAGCAGACTGCTCCTCGACACATCCGACCCTGAACTCCGACTCGCCCGGAGGTTGACCGCAGTCGGGACCAGACCCTGAGCGAGGCTCCTTGCGGACCCGGGCAGCCAGCGGTAATCCACGTCGAACCCGGTGCCGGGCAGCACCCGTCCTGGCCGTCCGGCTCTCCTCGTGCAGGGTCGGGGCTTTGCCCCCCACACCCCACACTTTACGAACATTCTCGAACGTGATTTCCAATGGCGGGGAGTCCACAGAATAAGACGCTACCACTGGCTTCCCGTGTGTGAGTCCCCGGGGGGAAACTGGAAGCCACCGAGACTCGGCGGGGCCGCGGTCCCCGGTCCCCGGGGAAGATGGTGTGTCCGGGCAGAGGTCAGCGTCTGGGGTCTCTATGCCAGGAGGGAAGTTGAGAGGCCTGACCCCGGCCCCCGCTGAGCCCTCCTCCCGCCCACCCACACGGCTCCAGGGCCCGTACCTGACCGCACTGGCTCGGCTGGCGGCCCGGCAGCCCGGTGCGCCTGTGAGGCGGGGATTCTGATCCGCTGGCGAAAGTTCGGGATCACGGCCCGAGGGAAAGGCCAAGTGCGCACCAGCCCTGCTCTCTTGAGATCCAAGTGCTGCTCCCACCGGACAGTCGGCTTTGCGCCACCAGCGAGAAGGGCGCCGAGGGCCCCACGCGGAGGTGGGCGGCCTGGTGTCCTGATCTCCTGACCCCTCAGCTCCCCAGAGGAGCGCCACGTCCCCGGGCAGCCACGCAGGAAGCAGGGCCACGGTCCCCCCGAAGTCTCCGTGGTGCGCCCACGTGGGAACGTAGCCCAGGGCGGCACATCCACGGCAGGCCGTCCGGAACCCCGTATCCTAGCAGTGACCACGGGGTGCCGTCTTGACCCGCGCACCCCGGGCCGGGCCCGCTGGCACGCGTCCACCTCCCCAGGGGCCCTCTCGGCACACCGAGAAGGAGGGCACCCCAGCCGCCCCAGCCCCATTACCCTCTTCCCAGAGATCTCAGGGAGATCAGCGGGGGCCGGGAGGGTGGGTGGATGGAAGGTGTCTCTGGGGCCAAGCGTGGCCACAGTCCAGAAAGAGCTTTGGAGTCCCCGGAGCGGCACTGGGCGGTGTTCCAGCTGGACGCCGGTTCTGTCTGCCTTCGTGGCCCGAGAGGACGCCAGCCATACACAGACCTGGGAAGCAGGGGAGGCCCCAGAGTGGAAACAGGGGTCTGCACACGGCACACCCGGCGCGGCCGTGGGCTTGAAGGAGGGCGACTGCCGGGGTGTCCTCCGAGAGAGACCCGGAGACAGCGCTGCCCACGGCCACCCCGTGGTCCGGTCAGCGACTTGCCCCCTCCTTAGCAGCAGGCCGCCGAGAGGGCAGTTGTGGGGTTCAAAGAGAAAGTCTGGGGGGCCCCCACCCGGTGGAAGCCATTAGCGGGTATCCGCAAAAGGTCTAGAACTTTCCACCCGTGTGCTCCCCTCATACTGCCTGCTTTAGACAGTTTACACACATGTTGTAATTATTTATCTGCCTAGCTGTCCCCTGGGCCTTCGGCCTCTGGAGAACAGGGCTGTGCACCCCCACTTGTGTCCCCCAGCTGAGGTCTGACCACGCTTCAGTCACTCTGAGGATATTACCGAAGGGATAAGGTGCCGGGCAGAAGGGAACGGGCTCTCCGCCACAGCAGGGGCAGGACGCTCGGTCCCCGTCGGCTCCTGCTGTCCCTGGTGGCTGTCCCGTAATTGCTTTCCGTGCGTCTGCTGGTCTTGTTACATAACGCGTCATGGGGAGTCTCTGCCTCCCTGCCCCCTCTAAGGGTGACACTGTCCTCACTTCAAATGCCATGGGTTAAAATGCACCTGTTCTGAGCTACACAGAAATGGAATCACCCAAGCCGTGTTTTCAGGGGGTTTTGGTTGGTTGGTTTTATCTCCGCCTGAAGATCCGCCCCTCCCCCCCCCCCCGCATTCTCTCTGTGGATCCACCCACGTGGCCTCATAGCAAGTGTGCTCAGTCGGACCATGTTCTGAAATGGATGGACAGCGGGTTTCTCCAGCGTCCAGGTGCCACAAAAAAGCCACGGTTAACACGGTCGCACGTGCGTTCTGCCGCGTCTGTGCGCACGTTTCTGTCGGGGGCGCGCCAGCGAGCGAAGCGGCCAAGTGCCCGGGCTCGCGTGTTGTTGGCTCCAGGAGATAAAGCCTCTGTGGCCGCAAGGGTCTGCACCTTCCCCACGGGGCACGGGCGTTCCGGGGGCTCCGCGTTCCCCCCAACGCACAGCTTGCCCGCCCGTTGTAATTCGAGCTGTTTTGCTGCAGGGTTGGGGGAGCGGTGTTTGGTTGTGGTTGTTTAGAAAAAAGCATTTACGGGGGCACCTGGTGGCTCAGTCCGTTCGGGTCTGACTATTGGTTTCGGCTCGGGTCACGGTCTCGTGGTTTCGTGCGTTCCAGCCCCGCGTCGGCACGGAACCGGCTTGGGATTCTCTCTCTCCCTCCCTCTCTCTCTGCCCCTCCCCCACTCACACTGCCTCGCTCTCTCTGCAAATAAATAAGTGAACTTTAAAACAATTAAAAAATCATCCGCTGAGTGAAACGCAGATAACAGAAAACTAACCCTCTGAGAGCGAAGGATCCCTCGGTACCTCCCCCGCCCGCAGCGTCGTGCAGCCGCGAGCCCTGCCTGCTCCCAAACATCCCCCTCGCTCGGAAGCGACACCCTCATCTTCTGAGCAGTTTCCTCCCATCCTCGGCCCCCTCCCCGGCCCCGGCAGCCACCAACCTGCGCCGTGACTCTAGAGACGGTCTGTTCCAGGTGCTTCATGCGGAGCCACACGGTACGTGACCCCTCGTGTCTGGCTTCTCTCACTCGTGTTTGCCAGATTCGTCCAGGCTGTGGCCTGAGTCAGCCCTCCCTTCCTTTTCACGGCCGAGTAGCATCCCGCGGTGCGGATGAAGCGCAACCGTCTCCGCGGTGACCTTCCCTTCCAGCTCCTGGGCTGCTCGTGTGGTGAGGCGGTCTGCAGACGGCTCTCAGCCTTCCCAGCACCCTCTGCTCTCGAGCTCCTGATCGATCTGCTTCCCATTTCTGTCCCGGGACCGGGGGCTCTTTCTTACAGATTTGGGTTTGAGTCCTTCGCCGGTTACGTGTTGTACATACCTTCCGCCACGTCGTGGTTTGCACTCGGCTGATATTACCATTCACCCCTCCTTTCTGCTTTAACTCGCTGTTGCCATGCTCAGGCGGAGAGACGGCCGCGGCCGTGGGGCCTGCTCCAGACGCCCTCCCGCCCCCGGGTTCCGTGCAGTCTTGAAGAGGAGACTCACCCCTCCCGCCCCCCTGGTTCCCCTGGCTTGCTTGACTGAGGGTCCCGGGAAGGCTCACCGTGGGGCCCTCTCTTAGACTTCCGTCAGCTGCCCGACCGCAGACGGCCCGAACCCCGGGCCCGCCACCGGGGGACGGCCCAGAGGACCCCACCAACTCCGTGTGGCTGAATAAGCCTTTTACGCACACCCGCTCTGCACCGCTGGGAGGCGGGCCACCAGCCCACACCGGCAAGCGGCTTGGCGTCAGGTGGGGAGGTGCGCTCGAGTTGGGCAGGGATGGGGGAGGCACACGCAGCCGGCCCCGGGGCTCTGTGGCCCCGCTAACCCACGGCCGAAACATCAGCTAGCAGCGTCCCGGGGGAAGATGCTGGGGGCCTTGCCTTCAGCGCACGGAGGGGTGCACACCATCTGTCCTGGGCTCATCCTGGAGGGAGAGAACAACCGTGGGTGGGTGCGGCCGGCTGAACAACGGCCCCCGCGGTCCCACGTCCTGATTGCTGGCATTTGCGGCCGTCGCCTCGTGTCCCGCAGAGGTGACTGCACATTTTGAGAAGGGAGGTTAGCCTGGGTGGCCCGGGGATGGGGGCGGGGGTGGGGGGCGGTATCCTCGCCAGAGTCCTGATGAGAGGGAGGCAGGAGGTCAGAGTTGGAGGAGGGTCTGATGCAGGAGGCAGAGACTGGAGGAAATGTGTTTGAAGACCGAGGAGGGGGCCGCGCCCCAAGGAATGCAGAGAAGCTGAGAGGCAAGGAGCAGGTCCCCCCCCCCCCCCATCCTGGAAGCCTCCAGAAGGAAGCCCTGGTCGTAGCCCAGTGGTGCTGATTTTGGACTTCCGGCCTCGAGGACTATCAAGGGATGAAGGTGTGTTGTTCGAAGCCACCGGTCTTGTGGTCAGCGGCCCTGGGACACTCCTGCGGCGGGGAAGGGGCAGGACAGGAGCCTAAGAGCCTCAGGAGAGAGGTGCGGTGTAGACACCCCACATAGGAGGCCGTCTAAACTGGCTCCTTGGGCCCTGCCCCAGGTGAGAGTGCCCAGCTACATGCTCTGAGCACAGAGAAAACACGACGCTCTCTCTCGGATGGCAGGGACTCTGGCCACCATCCGTGGGACGTATAAAGTGGCTCCACCCAAGAAACGCGCCTCATCCCAGGCTGCACACGCAGAAAGCAGGGACTGGAGCAGCAACACCAGCAGTGATGGCTGCCGCGTAGGGAGCGCCGGCTGGAGAGCAAGCACAGACGAGCCCCTTCCCCCCCGCCCAGGACCCGCTATTCCCTCTCGCGGGTGAGTCCCCCAAGGTTACGTGGTGGACCAGGTCCTGACCCCAAAGCCATCACTTTGAACCCCGACGCTCTGCTGCAGTTGTGACCCCCTAGGGTTTACTATTTAAGGTCAAACGAAGCAAAACCCACAAACACTCACTAATTCTGATTTTGCGAACCGGAGCCCTTTCCGAACAAATCCGTTTCGTACGGGCAATTCGCGTCCCCAGCACCGTCGCCGAGTAAGCCTTCGGAAAGTCCGAGAGAACAGGGACACGCTCTCAAAACCTCGCCTGCCCGTTTACGCAGGAGAGGGGAACAAACCCACCCCAGTTATTTGCCTGGTCCTTTAAAGTTCTCCAGGAGACGGCTTCCCGTGACAGACACACACGTTCCCCAAGCGTCCAGCCTGCACTCCAAGCCGTGAAACAGCGCCTACACCAGCCAAGTCACTCAGACTTCTCCCAGACCCAGACTGGCCAGTCTCCTGATGAATTCAAGTCGGTGATGGCCCATCACCCCTCTTTTGACAGTAGCAAGGACATAATCTCAGAATAAAGGACACTGTTGAACACAGAAGAAACGGAACTTTCTGAGAACGTGAGCGCCTCGTCTCTGTTTGGTTTATGCCGTTGGGGACCTGTGGGAACATCAGCCTGCACCTGGGACACAGGGGCTGGTGGCTCTGGGTGCGGCACAGCTCCTGACCCCCCTGAGCCACGGGAGACCCACGGCAGGGCTGATCTTGAGTCTGCCCCCGCAGACACACGGAAGCCCCTGAGGAAGGAAACCCCGCAGCCCGCATTCTGAGCGTCTCCCCTCCCTGCTGACGACGGTTTGCTGCACAGATGGGCCCACACGGCGTCCCCCCACCCCGCCCGAAGGCACCCTCGGCGTAGGGTACGGTCCCCACAGGTGTTCATCTGTGTTTCCTCTCTTACTTGTCTTTATTTTTCTCTTTGGGAAAATGCAATTACGACTTTCAGCGAGTCCGTATTTACAGAGGACACGGGCTTGGCTATTTCACCTCGGGCGAGTTTCCCTTTTCCACTCACCTTTTAACCTAGAAACACGACGTCTCTGTCACTCATCTCTTGTATTTCATCTGTGACTCTTATCCCAACAATGACTTCACTCTGCCATCACCTTGGTTCTTTTCCACACATTTTCTTTGAATTAACAGCACCCTTCAGGTGGTTTTTTATTTGGTTTTGCCTTTTGCCGAAATACTTTGTGAATTTCCTACCTAGTAATGTTTCCAGAGTAAACATTTTTTTTTTCCTTTAAAAGCGTACAATTCTTTGTTAAGCCTTCAAGCAGCCTGTGACACGTGCGTACATGTGAGAACGGGGCCCAGACTCCACCGCTCATGACCGTGAACTTGAGCCGGGACGTGCAAGGGCACATGTGGGCGGCAGCACTCAGGGATGACACAGAGCACTGTGCCCGATTCTGGCACCTGCACGTCGCCTGATCCCAGGCTCGTCGCGGCTTCATATGACCCCCCACCGTATTGCTTCAGGGTGAATGTTTAAAATATCAAGAGAGTCAACTTTGGTTTCCACAGATCTGTTCTTTATTTAAGGCCACAAAAGAGGCAGCTGGGTGGCTCGGTCGGTTAAGTGTCCGACTTCGGCTGAGGTCATGATCTCGCGGTCCGTGAGTTCGAGCCCCCCATCGGGCTCTGTGCTGACAGCTCAGAGCCTACTTGGGATTCTCTCTCTCTTTCTCTTTCTCTCTCTGTCCCTCCCCTGCTGTCTGTCTCTCTCTTTGTCTCAAATAAACTTTAAAGAACAAAACGAGAGGTGCCTGGGTGGCTCAGCCGGTTAAGCATCCGACTTCGGCTCAGGTCCTGATCTCACTGTTCGTCGGTTCGAGCCCCACGTCGGGCTCTGTGCTGACAGCTCGGAGCCTGGAGCCCGCCTCGGATTCTGTGTGTGTGTGTGTCTCTCTCTCTGCCCCTACTCGTGCTCTGTCTCTGTCTCTCAAAAATAAATAAACATTAAAAAAAAAAAAACTTTAAAGATGGGAACATGAAATGTAAAATTTGAGTTTCTTTTTTAAAAAAGAAGGTACTTTGGAAGAAAAATAGCAAAACAGCAAATATTTGGAACTGGTAGCTACAGACGACCAGTCTGGAGTGTGTGTCTACATGTTTACATTTACTTATTTAAATTTCAATCAAACAGGCTGACCCCACAGCCGGGTCTTAGGGCCGGGGCAATGTCTCAGGGCCACGGAAACTCCAGGGCTCCAACAGGGTCACAGAATAGAAGAAAATGCCTCGTTTGGGACACAGGCTGGCCAGGGCCCTCGGCGTTCGTCCCACACTCATTCGCTCTCTTGACCTGAAGCAGAGCCGGGCCAGGGCCCAGGCCTATGGGTGACCCAGTCCCCCCAGAAATCTGGGGGCGACAGAGGAGATGGCTATCTTCTGGTGTCTGGGCACCAGGCGGGTCCTGTGACCCTGGCCATGGTGAGGGGCTGGCCCGCAGGCCTCTGGCCAGGCCCTTCAGTGAACACACAAGGATACCGAGGCCCGGGAGAAGTCTCTCGTTGGGGTCACACGGAGATCGCCGGTGCACGCAGCCCGGGCCACAGTGCAGGGCCCTGACCCCAGCCTGGAGCTCCTTCCTCAGCTGCACAGACGTCTGACTCAGGGGCTGCTGAGGGCGTGTGGGGCGCAGCACGGTCAGGACTGGGCCGGGCCCGCAGGGGGTGGGGGACGGTGGTTAGACACGGTGGTAGGGCTGGAACAGAGCCATCGTGGTGGCAAGGAGAAGGGGTGCAGAGGGAAGGGCAAGTCAGAGCAAGCCTGCCTGAGCAGAGAAGAGCCGGGTCTGAGGCAGACCTGAACCTTCTCAGGCCCACACCCGGGGGACCCCGCCCGGCGAGTCCGGGGATCACACAAACACCACGGTTCGGATGCTGTGACCCGAATGCTCAGCAGTCTCGCCCACTTGGCATCTACTGCAAATCTTTGATTTTAAAAGTCATACGAGGGGCGCCTGGGTGGCTCAGTCGGTGCACCTGACTTCAGCTCAGGTCGTGATCTCACGGTTCGTGGGTTCGAGCCCCGCGTCGGGCTCTGTGCTGACAGCTCGGAGCCCGGAGCCTGCTTCGGATTCTGTGTCTCCCTCTCTCTCTGCGCCTCCCCCATTCATGCTTTGTCTCTCGAAACTAAGTAAATGTTTAAAAGTAAATAAATAAATAAAAGTCACACTAGTGTTTCCCTGGACGGTCTTCAGTACGATGCAGCAGCAAATTCCGGAAGTGCCCCAGAAGCACACAAACACAAGGAGGTTAGGGGAGCCAGTCTATGAACCCACGTCCATCTCACGGGCCAGGCCGCGGCAGGCTCCGTGCGTCCAGCTGGACGTAGCAGATTGCGTCACCCAGGACGAGGGAGCTCCCCTCCCCCACACACCCTCCCATCCAGAGGCGGGGCCTGGGTCCCTCCCTGCGACTCTGGGGGACCCGAGAACAGCTGCGGCCAACGGAGCCTGGAGCGAGTGACGCACGTGGTGCCCAAGACTGGCCGTAAGGGCCACGTGCCTCCAGGAGCCCCGAGCCACCAGGGTGACTCTCCAGAGGCGGCCACGCCGGGAGGAAGCCCAAGCCGCAGGAGAGGCCACGCGGAGGTGCTCCGGCCACGTCCCAGCTGAGGCCGTCTGCCGGCTCGAGGAGCCGAGACGCCTCCAAATTAGCCCAGGCCTACCGTCCAGCGTCCCAGCGAGGCGCCAGGCAGGAAGCAGCGGGGACAGGCACGCCCGGCGAGCTCCTGACTCGTACCGCCGGGCCGGCTTGCTGTGCTAAGTTCTGGCTGCTGGGTTCTGTTCTGTAATCGCCAGAACACATGGGAACGAAAGTCCTTAACTACATTTTAAAGTCATTCCGAGTCGGGGCGCCTGGGTGGCTTAGTCGATTAAGGATCCAACTTCAGCCCAGGTCACGATCTCATGGTTCCTGGGTTTGAGCCCCGCATCGGGCTCTGAAGCTCAGAGCCTGCTTTGGATTCTCTCTCTCTCTCTCTCTCTCTCTCTCTCTCTCTCTCCCTTCCCCCACTCGCTCACTGTCTCTGTCTCAAAATAAGTAAACTTTAAAAATAAAATAATGTATCAAAACAATCATTCAGCGTTCAAAAACTCAGAAAAAGTATTTCCACCAAGCAGATACATTTGTTCCTATGCTCAGAGCCGGGAGCTCTCGCCACCTCCCGACCCTGATCAGACACCCTCTTAATTCCACGAGCTTCAAACGAGAAGCTGCCAGGACACATGCCGTGCGGGCAAAGCCTGACGTGGGGAGTCTGGGAGGAGCCAGAGCTAGAGCTGGCCGTGAGGTGGCCCCGGCCACGCCGTGTCTCCCCCCCCACCCCACGCAGGCCATGGAGGTTAGCACCGCTAACCTGCTCTCCGTCTGCCTAGTTTAACCAATTCTGGACTTCGGTATGAACCGGATTGCACGGCACTCGGTACCTGGCCTTTTGGGACTGGCTTCTGTCCCTCAGCGTGTCCCCCAGCCTCGTCCAAGCTACAGTGCGGATCGGTGCTCCGTTCCTTTTTACGGCCGAATAACATCCCACCGTACGGATGCGGCACGGTCCCCCTCCACCCCTCGGCTGATGGGCGTGCGGGCTGATTCCAGCTCCTGGCGCCTAGGTCAACGCCGCCGTGAACGCTGACGACCAAGCGTTTGCAGGGGCCAGTGTCTTCACTTCGGGAGTGGAGTTGCTGCGTCGCACGGTGACTGCGTGATTGCCCGTGCAGTTGCCCGGCTGGTCCCCACACCTGACCTTCTCCCGGGAGGCTCTGAGGGTGGCTGTGGACTAGACCACCAAACCGTCCCCACGGTCCCCGTGGCACACAGCCCCCAAGACGGGGCAGAGCACCAACGCCCCTGCCGTGGCCCATCCTTAGCAGGGGACGGTGTGCTGGGTGCACGTTGACGACCGCCAGGCTGTGTGACCGCAGCTCGCTGGCCAGGAACTCACGCCTACCTGATTCCCCGCCCAGAACCAAGGGATGTGCAGCTTCCGCCGTGGTGACCTCGGACGTGGTGATCTCGTAAGGTTCGACCTCACAAGATGGAGATTCTTTATGTGGATTTTTTTTTTTTTTTTTTTTTTTTTTTTTGGTGCATGCGGATTTCCTCTGCCGTGACCATTCCCGTTTGTATATGTTGCCCGTCTCCCTGCTTGTCTGAGGGAGGGGACTCGTGTTCTTACTGACACGTGGAAATTATGTGTGCATCTGGGTATGAATCCAGTGCTGCGTGTATGCTGAATGTATCTTCTCTTGCTCTGGGGGCCGTCTTTCCATGCTGCCCCCGGGACCGTCTCATCACAGACGTTTCAAATTTTAATATGAACGAATCTATGAACCTTTTCGTAGTCTGTGCATCCTTTTTGCATATTGTGTAAGAAACCCTCTCCCACCCTGAGATCATTACGAACGCTCCTTTTCTTCTCTCTTGGAGATGCTACGGTTGTGTTCATCGGGTAGGTCAGGGGGACCTTCGGGGACGCATCTCCCCCGAGTGACGTGATGTCACCCGCTCTATGTCGTTTCCATTCCGACGCCCAGCCGCGTTAGCCGCAGTGACCCGTTTCTGCCCCTGCCGCACAGCCGGTCCCCCTGCCCGAACAGCCGGCTCACCGTCTCCTCTGTCGCTGTTTCTGTCGTAGCTTGTATCGAGGTGAAAGGGTCCCCACCTTGTTCTTCAACCGTGTCTCACTGACGGTCCCACCCCGGCCCTCGCTCAGCAACGCACGTGGTAGGATCGGCTTATCAGGTGTCACCAAAGCCAAACACGGGCCTTGTGGAGAGGGTGCGGACGTCCTGTTGAACGAAAACCTCAGGGAAGTCAGGACACGTGGCATCCTGAGGGTACCGCGTGTCCCCCTGAGCCCGAGACGCTGCCTCACTCTTTCTTCCCGGCTGTTTGGGATTTCATTCTGGGGAGGCACCAGAACGGAGCAAGGCAGCTCCCCACTGATGGGCGTTCAGCTGGATCTGGGGGTCTCCCGTCCTAAACATCACCGCGGCGAACGCTTCCATGCGTGGATCTTGTGGGGCGAGGCCGAGGGCATCCACGCCACGAACCCCTGGAAGTGGGCTTTCCGGGCCCTACAATCCAGCACCCCGAGTTTGGGAAGACGTGCCGAACTTCCTTCTGGAAAGGTTACACCCGTGAACGTGGTGAGGCTGCTGGGATTTCCTTCATCCTGACCCCACTCAAGGCGGGCAAAGGTGGAGGTGTCTTGTGTGAGTTCATCACAGCAGCAAATGCCCCGTCTGCCCCCCGGGGGCCCCCAGGACGGCGGCTGGACGTATGGCTCCTTCTCCAGCCTCCCCCCTGCCCCGGAGTGAGGCCCGCCGTCAACCAGTGACCGGGGAGCGTGCCGGAGCTCTTCTGTGGAGCACAAACCCACAAGCGCAGCGATGGACCTGGGCCGCAGCGCCTGGAACGGAGGCCGCCGCACTCGGCGCTCAGTGAGCTGATTAGTCAAGAACACGCCCAGCGGCAGTGGGGTCTCCCAGGCTTCACGCTCGGCAGAAAGCTCCCTACTTCTACTGCCAAGACACACGCCACCTTCCCCAGGCTCCCGGGGCCCCCGAGGACGCAGGCAGTCGTGAACCGGGGAGCCCCGTCCCCCGTGACCAGGCTTGGAGCGGCAGGGGCGCCCTGCCCCTGGGAGCCTCCGGCCTCACCTTGCCATGTGTTACTGGCCGATGTGCCCACGGAGCCAGCTCGGATTCTAGGGGAGGGGAATTTCCTCTTGACAGGGAGGTGACATCAGTGTATGGGAAGGAAGGAACCCTCCGTGGACCTAGCCACCCCAGGCGGCTGTCAGAATGCCAGCATCGACTATCACAGGTGCTACTGCTAGGGCTCAGTCCGGGCCAGGCGCTGGGCGACAAACGATCCTTTCAATCGTTTTTCCAGTTACGTAGTTTGGTTCCCATTTTACGGATCGGCAGACCGAGATTCTGGGAGGTTCGGCGTCTTGCCTCAGGCCCTCCTGATCAGAAGCAGCCACACCAGCGGCCAAACCCCCTTCTGTCCGTTCCCGAGATCTTAATCCTTCTATGGCACCAGGATGCTCCATGGACAGAGGCACCAGGGCGTTCTTGAATTGTTTTCTTTTTTTTAGTTTATCTGTATATTTTGAGAAAGAGAGAGAGTGCACACAGGTGGGGAAGGGGCAGAGACGGCGGGAGAGACAATTCCGAGCAGGCTCCGGGCCACCGGTGCAGAGCCCGACACGGGGCTCGATCTCACGAACCGCAAGTCACGACCCGAGCCGAAGTCAGATGCTTAACCGACCGAGCCACCCAGGCGCCCCTCCTTTAATTGCTTCCTGCGACATCGTTTTTCAAGGGCCCTCAAGCCGCCTCAGCTCTCCCGTGCATCTTTTTAAATTATTCTAATTGTGAAACACAAGCTACAAATAGCATCCATGTGCCCCCACCCACGTTGGGACAGACACGTGCCGGCGCCACGGACGCCTCCCCGCGCAGCCCCCGCGGCCTCCGGTGGTCGTCACCACCCTGGCTGCCGCGGAGATTGCTTCCTTACGTTTCCCTTAGTTTATCGTCTAATTACGCAGCCCTAACAGTACAGTGTAGTGTTGCCTGTGTTTTAATGTTATATAAATGGAATCACACAGTAAGTCTCCCCTGATGTCTGGGTGCTTTCCCCCCTTGAAATTATGCTTTTCCACTCGCCCGTGTTGTTTCGAGGAGCCCAGTTTACGCGTGTGTGTGCGCGCGTGGCTTTCGCGGGTCTTGTGGCAGTTGCTGTCCCGTCTTGCTGTGCGGTATTTCGCAGCATGAACGCACCACGCCGCATTTCCCCGTCTTCTTCCCGGGGGACATCCGGCTCCGGTACCGAGCGCCTGGTGGGTGGGAGCACAGGTTCCCAGGACACACTTCCAGGCGGGGGGTGCCGCCTTCAGCCTCGCCGGAGCGTGGCCGCCACCTCCCCCCTCCGACCCCCACCGCGGAGGCTGAGTGTTCCCGAAGCCTGGCCCTCTGGCCTCCACCGCTGATTAACGGGTATCTTCGTTTTCGCCCATCGGAGGGCGGCGGGGGAGGGGGGGTATACCGTGTATCTCAACGTGGTTTCGCGTCCCACGGCGTCGTGAGGCCAATCTCCAGGGGAGTCGCTGACGAGGAATCCTCGTGGTCCTGCGACGCGTCGTTCTGACCGAGGCCCACGCTGCTGCCCGTTCACTCGCTCGTCCAGCCTTCATCTCACGCCAACTGCACAATATCAGCTGCGTGTTTCGGGGCCCTCACTGCACGTGCTCAGTGCCGTCCTCAGCATCCCCGTCTTTATGCCTTGAGGGAGGTACCACGCGTGTTCATTTTGACAGGCAAAAGCACCAGGGCACAGAGAGGTTGAGTGAACTGCCCAAGGTCACACAGCTAATAACCGGTGCGGCTGGGGCAGGGTGGGACCCGGGCAATCTGTCTGCAGAACCTGTGTGCGGAGACACGGGCCGGTGCCTGGCCAGGCATCACTGGCCAGGCTCAGGGGAGACCCTGCCCTCCGGAGAGACTCGCCTGTTCGACTTCAAGGTACACGAAAGAGCCAGAGGCTGTGTGACGGCAAAAGGGTAGACCAGGGGGCGGGGACAACGGAACGGGGCAGAGAGAATCAGAGCCACGCGAACACACCCAAACGCTCTGTCAAGATGCGCTGTATGTTGTACAACGGCACTGAGCTTCCGGAGAAGCTGCAAAGACAGCGCAGAGCTCTCCGTTAGGCCCGGCACCCAGCCTCCCCCGTCGTGAGCATCTCACGCGAAGTATCCCCAACCGTTTGTCAAACAGCCCTGGCTCCTCGCACTGCGGGCGGTGTCGGAGACCGCGGCGGGGCGCCGTCTCATCGGACGACGGGGCCAGGGAGTGCGCGCTCGCACGCCCGTGTGCGTGCACGCGCACACCCACCCTTATGCCCGTCTGTCCGTCTCCGTGTGCGTAAGCCTGACACGAGCTTGGATCCCAGCCCCCAGCCTCAGTCCAGCACCACGTGCCACACGCCTCACCCTGGTCTCCACGGCCCCCCCACCCCCCCGCCTGTCTACACCCCCCTCCCTCAGGACAAGCCCGGCCCCACTGCCCACCGTGCGGCCACTGACTTGCTCGCTCCCAGAGCGCACAGACGGCACTCCAGGAGCGGCGCCCACAGCCTATCCGCGCACGGCTCGTCGGTCCTCAGCCCCACAGTTTCTGGTCAAAACACCATTTCCGGTTACTTAGGTCAGGGCCTCTCCCCTGATCCTCGAGACAGGTTTTATCACACGTCTCTAATATGGTCAGGACCCTCTCCATCCGGGGACCCCCTCGCCTTTTGGTTGAATTTTTTTTTTTTTTTAACTCCATCGATTAAGGTTCCCTCCTCGTGTGGTAAAGCCGTAAGGGTTTTGACAGAGGCGTGGTGGGGTGTCCGCCCACCCGGGGCCGTGCAAGTTCCTTCGTCACCCCAGAAGGCGCCTGTGCCTCCCTCCCTCGCGGCCTCCTGCCTCCCCCACCCCAGCCCCTGGCAGCCACCGATCTGTCTTCTATCTCGGTAGTCTTGCCTCTTCCAGAATCGTCATGTGAGTGGAATCTGACAAAACGTAGCGTTTCTGGTCTGACTTCTTTCGCTCGGCAAAACGCATTTAGACTCTTCCGTGATGTTGCGGGAATTAACAGCACGTCCCTTCTCCCCGCTCGGGGTGTTCCGTTGCCTGGCCGCCTCCTGGCTCGTGTGCTCACCCAGTGGCGGACGTCACGGTTGCTCCCAGTTTCCGGTGATAAGGGCTCGGTGTGCACGCGAGCTTTCGGTCCACTTAGCAGTGTGATCGCTGGATCGCGCGGTCAGAGCTTGTTTAGTTCTGCAAGAAACCCACTGTCTCCCGAAGCAGCTACGGTATCTCCGTTCCCGCCAGCGGTCGGCAAGAGCTCCCCCTGCGCCTCATCCTCGCCAACACTTGGTGCTGTTGACTCGTGGATTGTAGCCTTTCAAGGGGGCGGGGGGGGGGGGGGGCTGGGTCACTGCTGTCCCCACTCCGTCTCTGCTGGCCACGGATGTGGAGCACCCTTCCACAGACGACCGTGCCACGCGTCTTCTGGAGTGCAGCGTCTGTCCGATCGGTGCTGTGAGAATCGGTCACCGAAACGTGGAAACAGAGGAGCTTCCACACATACTTCTACCAAGACAGAACAGAATTATCTGAAATCGCACGTGCCCCACCCCGCCCCCCAGCCTCCCCAGCCAGGACGCAGCAGGCAGGCGGCCCGGGGTTGAAGCCGGCAGGTGTGCCGCTGGGGCGAGCAGCTTCCACGGCTCCGTGTCTCGGCCCCTCCACCCGCGAAGCGAGGATTCCTGGCGGGCTGCATGAGGATCACGCGAAAAGACACACAAGCGCGCCAGAATGGGGTCTTCCCGAGCTGCCGCTGCCGAGCGCACCTTTGCTTTCATTGGGGTCACAGTGCTGACCCCCCGCTGCCGGCTCCTGCGCCCCTCGGCCCCTCCAGGACGCCCTCCCCAGGATCTTGGGACCTGGATCGCCAAGGGTCTTGCCACGTTTCCGGGCGGGCTCCGTCCCTGGATCTCACGGTCTGCCACCATCACCGAGGTCCCCTGAGGGACGGCCTGGGGCTCGACTCAAAGCTGCAGCCCACCGCCTCCCTCCTGATGGAGCCACATCAGGCCCTGGGCAGAGGTGGGGCACGTCCCGTGAACGTGGCCTCCAGAAAGCGAGCGGCTCCCACCGCAGGCAGCCCACGCTCGGACGAGCCTTGCCCCACAGCCGTATGAGCGCAGGGCCTGAGGTCGGAGGGCCTGTGGCTGCCCAGGGTCACGCAGCTCTGAGCGGCCGAGAGAGGGTTTGCGCCCAGGCCGTCTGCCGCCCTCGCCGAGACCTCGCCCGCTGTACCGTGCTTTATCTACCCACCTGGCATGGGCTTTATCTACCTGCCAAACCTCGGGGGCCGGCTCTGGGTGGGAGGACCCCGGGCCCGGAGGCCACACTAACCCAGGCAGAGCACCCACATTATGGGGGCCCTTGTAACGCTTTCCTAACCTTTAACCTTTCCTGACCTGTACTTGTAGATCATACAGAGGCCTTTGAAATCGCTGCCCTCCCTCAGCAGAGAGGCGCAGGGAAGAAATGAATCTCAGAAACGTGCAGGGGGCCCGACTGCATACGGCGGCCGCGGACTCGTGTGCACTGTGACGGCTGGTGAGCGCTTGCTCGGCAGGGGTGGGGGGGGGGGCGGTTAGAAAGGGGGGAGGATCCAGCCTTTGACAAACTCACTGCCCCCAGCGAAGGCCCCGCTCTGCCTTCTCCACACATCTGCAGGCCAAGTGGCTGTTCCAGGAGGCTGGCTGGCTGGGCTGGGGACCTCTTCATCACCGTGCGTGAGGAGCACAGGCTGGCTCCAGCTCACTTCCTGCCTGGGAGAACATTGCCCCCCAGGGGGATTCCTGAGCCCCCGGCCTCCTGGTGTAAGTCTGTTTCCTCGCAGAGCTCATATCTCAGGCAGACACATGATGTATAGAGGCGGCCGGGCCATCCGGGCCAGAGTCTCTGCAGGCACAGGGCTGACGTAGTTCGAGTGTCGGATGCACGGCCGGCCCCACACCCAACCACGGGCCGTGCTCTCCCTCTGCCTCCGCGTCCAGCCACCGTCAGGGAGAGCCTGCTCCCCGACTGCGGCCCCGAGGAACCCCCGACCGTTTGGCCCGGTGGGAAAGCGCCAGGGGGTGCCGGGCTTACGCAGACCCGGATTCAGAAGCGCTCTGTCACTAGCCGCTCGACCTTGGGGAGGTAACCACGCCCCCACGGAGGGTCTCAGTCTTCCCGTCTATGAAATGGGCTGGCAGAAGCCCCCTGATCTGCTGGGAGGACTCAGTGAGGCCACGGAGTGGTGAGCGCATAGCACCTGCCCCTGGGCAGCGTTTCCCGATCCTCCGCCCTCCCCCTGCCATCCCACACATCTGGGCCCCCCCCCCCCGCCCAACCCCTGCCCCTGGCGGCCGACGGCATGAGGTCACCAGGTGGGGTCAGGCGGATGGGGACAGAGTGCGGACTCTGCCGGGCTCATTCCTGGACCCCCAAGCTCCCGATGATATACGGACCTAGCACACAGCAAGTCCCCCCCCACAGAGGCTCCCAGCTGACCACCGTTCTGCTTGCACAGGCCTCTGGCATGCCTTGTGACACAGGAGGCTCACTGAGGGAAGAGCCAAGGACACGGCAGCTTCACAATGGGGAACGATGGCCCAGAGATGGCAAGCCACCTGCCTAAGGCCGCACAGTACGGTCACGGTGAGTGGGATGGACACAGGGACCTTGTCTTCCTCTCCACATGACACGCCTGAGGAGCCTTCCCAAGGCCCCAGCGTTCTTGTACCCAGAACACCCGAGAACCCAGGCCCCGTGGGGGAGCCCCTACAGCCACTGAGCACTCTCCCCACGGTCGGACTCATCGCCTCGGGGCCACTGGCCCTCTGGGCTCCTCTGGGTAATTCCAGCCCCACCCACTCCCGTGGCCTCGTGGGGAGCCGCTGGCCCAGCGTGGGAATGAGCTCAGCCTCCCGTCTGCTCTCCAGATGCCCGGATCCCAGCCCTCCGCTCACCGCACGGGCGATGCTCTGATCCTGCCCCAGAGCGCAGATTCCACAGCTCGTCCTCGGAGACCAAGGTCGCACGTCATGCCTGCCGTGCTCACCGAGCAGCGGCCCCCGCAAAGCCGGGACTGTGGTGGACCCACGGGCAGGACAGCCAGTGGGTGTCACCCCACTTGCCACCGGGGTGGCTCCGTGGCCGGCAGGAGAGGGCAGCGTGGGCAGGAAGGAGCCGCCCGGGTTGCTACGTCTGCCTGGCCACGAACAGAGGTCGCCCGGACTCCTGGGGCATCTATCACCTCCAGAGTTTGCTGGCTCCGCGTGGGGTAGGGACTCGCGGTGCGCGGTCCAGGGCTCTGCCTGGGTGACGGTCCTCCCCACGGACGGCTCCCCAAGGCAGACCCCGGCGGCCTTCCCGGTGGGAGCTGCTTCGGGGCTACCCGGGCCAGACCCCGGAGCCTCTCACCTGCAGGGGTGCAGGGGCAGAGCAGGAGGCCACCGGCGTCTCAGAGGAGAGCTAACTAACCCCAGGGGCCCGCCAGCAGTCCAGGCCGGGGCGGACCCCCGCGAGGAGGGAGCCAGCTGAGACCCACGGCCTGCGGCAGCCTCACCCCCTGCCTCCTCCGGGCTGGGCCCGGGCCGCCCCTCGTCCTCCTGCCTCACCCGGCGTCCTCGGACCCTGTGCCTCTCTCTGCGTGCCCACTGAGTCCCCCACTCCCTCCGTCCCACACCTGCCCCCGGGGCCACCCGCTGTGCCCGCCGGTCGCCCGCGCCCGGCTCCCCCTGCCAGGCCCGCAGGCCTCCACTCCTCTGCTCTCTCTCAGGGGACCCCACCTGCCCCTCCCTCCCGAGTCCCTCTATTTGGGGCATGCCCCTCCTTGCCAGGGTACTGTGCAGCCCCTCTGCCTGGAATGGCTTTCAGCAGGAATGTGTAGAGACAGAGATTTCCCTGGCACAGGAAGGCATCGGAGCGAAGCCAGGCGAGGGTCCCTAACAACAAAACACCACCGTCGTCACCAGGCCTGTTTGCCGCATGAGCGTTTTCCTGGGAGGACGTGGGGCCTGGAACCTTCCAGAACTCCCAGAGGCTCCGACAGTGCATCTGGATGAGCCGGGATCCCACGGGGAGAGGCTGCAGGAACGTGGCGTCTTACAAGGGAAGGACATACGGACGGCGCCTGTGTGTCTGTCCAGCGAGCCCTGCCACCTTCATCGCCACGGCGTGGCTCCGAGGGGCTCCCTCCGTGTCTGAGGACATGCCAGGAGGGGTGCCGAAGGGGATCCAGGGGCCCTGGCTCTCCTCACCCAGACCCCGCGCAGACGGACACCGAGTCCTCCAGGAGGCACGCGGTAGGTGCTCACGAAGTCAAGAAGCAGCTGCTGCATTCAGGGCCAGGATGACGCGGCCGTGGCAACGCTCTGCCCGAAGGTCATCGGGTGGGGCAGGGCGCGGAGCCCCGCCGACGCTTCTGCCCCAACTCAAAGGCAGGTTCTTGTGCCCTGAGAGCGGCAAAGCCACCCTAGAACCAGGAGGAGGTGCTGTGGGGCCCCGTGCCCAGGGTCTCACGGCTGTCCAGCCTGGGGGTGCCACGGACGCTGCAAGACCCAGGGCTGAGCTGGGAGCCCAGGACGGCCACGGGGCCAGGCCGTCGACCGCAGGCGGGGTGTGTCGTCCCCTCTACCAACCGGACCCACCGGGCTCGGTGGCAACGTGCCAGTCACTTCCACTTGCCTGACAGAAGAACGCCGCGGAAGCCTCGGCAAAACCAGAAGCCAAAAGAGAGAGCTTCTTGAGCTCCGAGCTGTCCTTCCCAATGCTTACCAGGCTCTCAAGGCGTGGCCAGTGGGCCCGGACCAGCCCCGGTCCTCGGGGAAACCACAGCCCAGGCAGGGCTGGCCCCGGGGCACGTGGTGGGCATGTGGGACCCCTGGTTTTCTCCTCTGCCAAGAGGGCAGACAATGCCAGGGCCCAGAGGGTTCCTGGGAGGAGACAGTGTGGACAGGCCAGCGGAGGTAGCCAGCATCTTAGGTCACTGCAAGCGGGCAACACGGAGGAGCACCCTGGTCACGTCCGCCTGGCCCTCCCCCTCTGGCTCTTGGAGGACCCCCCCCCTCCATGTCCGCCCAGCCTGCCGACCCTGGGGGCAGAAGACAGGGGACTCCCGCCGGCCGGGCTCTTTGATGGCCCGTTCGGACCTCCAGGGTCAGCAGAGCAGGGCCCTGCATGGCCAGGGCGGGAGGACCCGGAGCCCGCGGCTGGGCATGGCCCCCAGCTCCTCCCCCACGCTCCCTTCTATTGAACTTGGCCGTCCAGGTTCCCCTTCTGCTTGCCATTTGAACCACTCAGGGCAATTTCCTTTCTCGTCTGAGCACTGATTCCTTTCCAGATGGCTTCCTCCCTCTGTCCCCCTCTACCAGGGTCTCGGGCCAAACCCCACAGCTCAAGGCGGGGCAGGACCAGCAGAGGGCGGCGAGTGGGCAGGAAGGCACTGGCGGCACTGAGCACTGGGAAAAGGGCTGTGCTCTGCACAAAGCCCAGGCTCGGGAGGCTTGGGGCTGGTCCCACCAAACCAGGCTCAGTGGCCACAACTATGCCCTGAGCACATTTTTAGACTGTGAGTCAAACTGGTAACAGAGTGATTTGTTTAATCACCCCAGAAGGAAGGCTGACTTATGGCTCCTCTCCACAGGGGTCAGGAGTGGGGGGGAGGGGGTCTCAGAGAGGCTCGGGAGAGGGGAGGCGGCAGGGGGACCCCAGAGCAGGGCTACTGGGAGGACGGGTCGGGGAAGATGCATAGACCTCCAGGTCCATCTCCGTGAGGAGCCCGTGCTCCCGGAGACAAGGGCAGGATGGACCCACTGTCCCGCCAGCACTCAGGATGCAGAGTTCCGCCCTCAATCAGCTGGACACCGGCTCGTGTCCTGCTCGCTTCAGCTGCCAGTTACAAGGGAAGATAAATCAACCACAGCAATGGTTTGTCTGGGTTCCTAGCCTGTGCCAAACCTTTTTCGAGGGACGAAAAAGATAAGCCTCTTCTGCAGAAATGGCAACACGCACGAGAAAGAAAGTTCTAGATCCAAATAAGGGCAGATGTGTCCTATGGGAGCCTACAGAGCAGGGGCCGGGTGAAGAGTGGCCCGTCAGACGCTGCTGGGCCACACACACACTCATTGCTCCCAGTTCTGGGGTGGCTCCCAGGACCCCGGGGGTCCCCCCCTGGGATGGAGGGGGGGCCCTGGGAGTCCGGCGGGCGCCTCTCCAGAAAGTTCCGCCCCACCTTCACCCCTAGGCCAACAGCTGAGTGTCCCGGGACACAGCTCCCTCAGCCATAACACGAATGTCACATCATACCACACTCACAGAGGAAGTGAAAGGGGGACCTCCAAGATGCCAAGGGAAAGTGGACAGCCAGGGACAGACGGGTCTCGGCCCTGCCCCCAGGGTGGCCGCCTAGACCACTTGTGATTGCCAGGTCACGTCATGAAACGTGACCCCTCTGTCACCGATGACAGGGAAGCTCTGGTACGAACAAGGAGTTGCCGGGGCCCCCGGGCACTGGGAGAAGGGCACACGCAAAGCTTCAGCTGCCCAGGGCAGGAAGGAGGGGGAGGGGGTGGAAATGGAAAGCAGGTCCCAGGGGAGGCAGAGGCCCCACGGCTGGAGGTGCCGGAACGAAACGGGCCTAGACGGGGCGGCTGCGGAGCAGGGGGCACCTGGGCGGGGCACCTGACTGTCACCAGGCCACTCGGCCACCCCCGGGCTTCCCCTCAGCTCACAGGTAGCCCCAGAGAGCCCGAGGATGCCCCTCCTGGAGGTCCGGAGCTCCGGGCCCTGGGAGGAGGGACGGGTGAGCTCCGGGAGGGCTGGGCCGGCGGTGCTGAGGGCCAGCAGCCGGCACCGCCCCGGAGAAGGAAGTGGTTTTGCCGGTCCCGCGGAGTATCCATTCCCTCAGCTCGGGAAGCAGGGCCTGAGGGCGCCAGGGACTCCGACCTGGAGTCGGGGCGGGGCAGAGCAGCGCCGGGTTCTGTCGAGGACGCTGACATGGGCTGGCGAGCCCTGGGCTCCCTGCCTGGGGACACAGTCTGTGATTCCTTAAGGGCCATTTACACATCCGCACCTGAGCCCTCTCTGTGAGCCCCGTGACCCCACTGGGCTGGCCCGGAGCGACCCTGGGATGCTTGCTGAATGCGAGATCAACGCGTGCCACTCACTGAGGGCCACACGACGTGGGGAAGGGACGAGGGACGGGCATCAGAAGCTGAGGAGGAGTGAGGTCTCTGTCTCAAGCCACCGGGATGATACTCTGCCCCAAGAGCAGGGTCCCGAAACAAAGCAGAGACGAGGGGCAGTGGCTTACAAAGGTCGCTGCCGTTCGACAGTAAAAAAAATCTTCCTTCTCAGTGGTGGGAAAAGAATATAAACTTGGCCCAGGCACTTTGAGCAAATGCTCCAAACACCCGATGAGCAGCGAAACGCCGAGGGAGGGAGTCTCTCGGCCAGAGTCCCCGCGGAGACGTTCCTCAGAAGGCCGGCTCAGGAAGGTCCCCTCAAGACCTCCCAGCAAGAGCCCTGGAGAAGCCCCCGCGGCCAGGCAAGGCCTTCAGAGACCCCACGCCAGCCCAGGGCAAGTACCCGCTCACCTCTGCACACCCCCCACCCCCCAGGGTGGTCCAAAGCAAAGAAAGTGTGCACATCAGAACAAGGAAAAAGCAGCCCGATAAAATCTGTGTTTTCTCCCAAATGACTACTGCAACGCTTTCTATGAACTATCAAGGATCACATTATATCTTAAGAATTAAGTTTCGCCATCGCTGGCTAGCCCAGTGTCTCCACCACCTGTGTCACTTTATTTCAGGCCAACGTGGGGCTGGGGGCCTGGCTTTCCCCCACAAACCACCCGCAGGGACTGTGGAGGCCCCCCAGCTCCTCCAAGGCACCAGGGTCCCCGTTCCCTCCACGCCGGCCCCACCGGAGCAGCACCACTGGCCAGGAGAGATCCCAGTCCGGAAGCGCTCAGTAAGGTACAGGGCTGCCCCTATGAGGCTGCGTGACACACGGGACCGCACAGACTCCGGCTGCCAGGAATCTCTGAGAACGTGAGAAGTCCTGACGCTTCGCGACACCCAGGACACTCCTTCCAAGAGGCGGAAGGGACCGGGCAGACCAGGAGGGCTCCGGAGGAATGGATTCTACCGCCGTCCGCGGTCAGAAGTGGCTGGGGGCTGGCAGCTGGAGGGAAGGGTAGCAGCCACACATGCGCGGGGCAGGGAGGGTAAGAAGGCCCTGGAGTCAGACATGCCTAGGTTCAAACCTCGCCCTCCACTCCAGCCTAAGCCTGCCGGTCTGGGAAGTTCCCGACCTCTGCACCCCAACTTTCCTTGTCGGTAAAGCCGAGGTGACGCCTGTGCCACGGGCGTGGCCAAGGCAAAATGCAGCGGCACACGTGATTGTGGAACACGCGTGTCCACGCTCACTCGGCAGCACGCACGCAGCTCAGCAGGGACGTGCGGGGTGGGCACTGGCGTCTCGTGCCAGGGAACGTTTGACGACCAGCCGGGGCCGGGACGACAGGCCCGCCTTCTAGCACTTGCCAGTTTCCGAGGCGTAAATACTCCCACCTTGTCGGATTTCACACTCCTACATGACGTCCCTGAACACAGAGCTGGGCGGAAACGACCACACCCTGGCTGCAGTCAGCCACGGATGCACCAGCCCGTCCCGGGCCACGCCGCCCAGAAGTGTGGCCTGATGGAGAGGCCATCTTGTGAGTGGCAGTGAGGATGGGCCCCTCCCCCAGGGCATGGCATACACCCCAAATCACCCCAATCACCTAAGAACCAAGGGGTGGAAGGAAGGCTGTCCCCACTCCCCAGCCCTCCTGGGATTCACCAGGGAGCTCGTCCCCAGCCAATCCAGACTCTAAGTTCCCAGAGACACAGCAGGAGCGCCCCGACTTTCACCCGTGACCGCCTCCCCGTGACCTCAGCCTCCTGGTGCCGAGAGGCCAGCAGGTCAAAGTGAGAATAATCCCACCGGCAGGGTCACCGGCCCATGAGCCGGAGTCACTGCCCCGCACGCAGGGAGGCCAGCCGCACTTCTGCCGGGAAGTGTCCCCGGAAAAGGGCTCGACCCGAGTCCCAGACGAGTTCTTTTCCCAGAAGGGCCGTGCCTTATGAAGCAAGTGTGAGCAGCACTAGGGGTGGCCCGGGGAGGACACCAGAGCGCCCCCCCATGCCCGCTTCCAGACAGAGGCGCTCATTCTGCGCCAGCAGAAACACGCCTGGAGCGTCTCGGCCAAGCCGCTCCGGCAACCGCTCCGGACCGAGGGAGCTGCACGGTGCAAGGTCACAGCCCTCCCCGGGCCGGCGCACAGCCAATGACTAATGGAGCAGGGACACGGAGACCCTGCCTCCTTCTCCCATGGCTCCAGGGCACTCCGTGGGCTTGGTGGGATGGGCTCCAGCCCCCCGCATGCCTGCACCATGGTTCAGGCTCTCCCTCTGCCCAGTCCTGTGCTCTTCACTCTCTCAAAGGTGTTGGTCCCAGAAACACCCTCCCAAACTATCCCAAATGTCCATTTCAAAGGCTCCCAGAGAAGCATCTTGATAACCTCAGTAGGAAGGCCCAAACCTGGTGTGAACAGTGCCACAAACAGGTGTTTGGGAGAGAAGACAAATGCAGAAGCCAGGGGGTCTGGTCTATGCACCTGGAGGAGGAGGAGAGGGAGGAGGGGGGGGAGGAGGGAGACAGGGGTTGGGTCTGTACACCAGGAGGAGGGAGGAGGAGGAGGGAGACCGGGCCCCGTCGGTGCACCAGGAGGAGGGAGGAGGAGGAGGGAGGAGGAGGAGGGAGACAGGGGTCCGGTCTGTACACCAGGAGGAGGGAGGAGGAGGAGGGAGACAGGGCCTCGTCGGTGCACCAGGAGGAGGACCGGGAGAGGCTCTGACAGCCCCACGTGGACACCTGCAGTGGTGGGAAGTCAGCTGTCTGTGAGCCTTTGGGACCTCCCCCCCCCCCCGCCCCGGCAGACAGGGACAGGGAATCCAGCAGCCTTGTCCTCGAGGAGTGCTGCTGCCGTCTCGGGGGGCACGGCGTCACCGGTGCTCGGACGGAGCGCGCGGCTTGTCTACGTGGCGTACTCGAGTCCGCCCTTCACCAGTTGTACAAGAGTCGTGGGGATTGGCCTGTTCGCCGGCCGCCCTCCAAGGCGGCGTTGGCAGAACTCAGCGCCCGTAAACGAGCCGTGGAGAAGTCGAACCGCGTCTCCGGGTGCCTAAGGGATCTCTGACTGTGACCTTCGGGACGGCCCCGGGCCAGGCTGCTGTCCCTCTAGGACGACGCGAGGCTCTACTGAAAACCAGTGGCAAAGCGATTCCTCGTACGCCCTCGAGGCACGGACGTGGCCCGTAAAGTCGGGCCGCCTGGAGGCGCGCGGGCTGGAGGGCAGCTCCCCAAAGTGCGTTTGGAGGGACCAGAGAGTTTGGCGGCTTTCAGTCTGTGTCTTCGGAGGCTCACAGGGCCCACCGGAGGCAGGGCCTCAAGCCTCCCCATCGCCGTCCACTTCACCCCTGGACACCCTGGACTTCCGCCTACGGCGTCACGTGACCCAAGGACCCCGCGGCCGAGGGGACGCGAAGGCACGCTGCCACGTGATGCCAGCCACGCTGCAGCAAGTTCCCAGCCGGGAAAAGAGGAGTGAGTCGGCGGTGCCAGCCCAACCCCCGGCCAAGCGGGCACCCCGCTGCCACGTCCCACGGAGGCGGCAAGCGGGACCGCACGGATGGGGGCGGGGAGGGTAACCATGGCAACCCCCGCAGTCATCGCTAAGTAATCCCTGCACGATGTACAATTGCTCTGTTCATAGGAAGGATGCTGACCATATATTCTGGTTTTCCACGCACACGACTTCACCAGGAAAGAATGCAGAGCACACGGTACAGATTTCCCATCCAAGCAAATCTCCGCCTAGTCCTTGGGGGACCTGACGGATGGGGCTCTGCTCTCTCGGAAAGCGGAGAAGGCGGAGACGCGACGGGCCTGGATCCGCTGCCCGGGGCGGGTCTCCGTGGAGCAAACCGTGGGCTCTTCCCCCCTGAAAGCCTCCTCGAGTCGGAGAGCGTGTGGACCCGGTCCCAGAGCGCCAGGCCTGGTCTGGGGTGTGTAACCGGGCCAAACCGCAGGGCACACTCGTGGGTCAGAACGAGACCCCCGCCGGGGCGCGTGGCGGAGGGAGGGCCTCCCTTCTTGCCGGCGAGGCCACGGGCGCTTTGTGGCTTCCGCTGAGCTTGGGCTCTCTGGAGGAAGGCACACACATGCACTCGTTTCCTTGCCCCGTGAAGTTCACAGTTAGGCGGGAAAGATGAGTTTCGGATGCTAAAAATAATCTTTTGGGACTTTTCACGGAAAAGCAGCGGCCCTGCTGTTGGGCCTTCCTTCAGAGAGATGCTTCCGTTCCTGATGTCCGTGCAGGATGGACGTGGCCGCCGTGTCACCGCTATTCCAGACGTGGCCTGTAATTTCCTGCGACCTGGAAATCCACACTCCCCGGCTTAGACTTTGCATCTTAGAGAAATGAATTTTAGTAAAATGCACCCTGGAACTTTTTTAAACATTTTCTTTTAACGGGACGCAGGTCATGGAAACCCGCGCAAATCAGCAAAACGTCACCCATGGAGAGATCACAAAGTATGCACCCGGGTCACGACACCAGGGTCAAGAATTCAGACAGGCCGGCCTCCCTGGGAACACCCGGGGCCCCCCACCCCACGGCCGCCCCCGCCCTCAGCCAGGGTGGCCGCCCCACACTCCACCGCCACCGCGGACACAGGGGATTGGACACGGGAGCCTGCTGCCTCCTTCCCCTTGCTCAACACGCGTGGGATTCGTCCACGTTGCTGGGCACGGCCTCTGTTCATTCACTCGCACTGCCGTATAATCACATGGAGGCCTTTTAACAACAACAAGAAGGAAAGAAGGAAAGAAGGAAGGAAGGAAGGAAGGAAGGAAGGAAGGAGAAAGAAAGAAAGAAAGAAAGAAAGAAAGAAAGAAAGAAAGAAAGAAAGAAAGAGAAGGAAGGAGAGAGAGAGAGAAAGAAAGCAAGAAAGGGAAGGAGGGAGGGAGAAAGAAAGAAAGAAAGAAAGGGAAGGAAGGAGAGAGAGAGAAAGAAAGCAAGAAAGGGAAGGAGGGAGGGAGAAAGAAAGAAAGAAAGAAAGAAAGGGGAAAAAGAAGAAAATTGGCTTGCTGCTATTAGAAGAAGAAACCTTCCCCAAGGCAGGGTGCAGCACCAGTGGTCCCTCTGGGGTGGGGCGAGGTCCTCCCCGGGCTCCTTCAGACCCCATCCCCCCGAGCTGGCACCCACGTGTGACTCAGGACACTGGTATCTGTAGGCGACCTCGACAAGCTGGTGGCAGGCCTCTCACTTATTAAAACGCTGCTAATTACAAGCCCTCCCTGTGGCCGGTCGGCCGGTCAGCGTGGGAGCCGCCACACAAGGCCTTTCCTCTCCCTGGTCGTGTCTGTCCGTGTCTCCTTTAGCTCCGTGAGCGAGAAAGCAGGTCTAGGACTCAGTTGATGAGCAGTCCCCCCCCCCATGCCCCCTCTTCCTCCCCTCCTGAGCGCGGACCCTGCCCCCCCCCCCCCCCGGTTTGGTCAGGCTATCTTCGTATGCAGGCGTACGTGTGAGATATTTCCGTATTCACGTGCGTATGTGCACACGCACGCGTACACACAGCACCTACGGCATCTGTGTGTTATCCGGACCCCCAGCTCAGCGTGCAGAAGTCAGCCGCTTCCCAGCAAAGACGCCGACGCAGCCAGAACCCGCCGGAACCTACAAAGCTCAGAACCGACTGCGTCCCTGACGAGACGCGCACAGGGCCAGCGTGACGAACACGTGAAAACGACGTCATATAGAACAAGACGGATGTGGGGGAAGGAGGGACTCTCCTCGTGGACTGGAGATACATTCGATATAAAAATGCCACTTCCTCCTAAAATCATAAACTAACTCAACCGCATCTAGCTAACTGAAACACCGACAGTGTTCTCCGTGGAGGTGTTGGGGGACGCTGAGAAACGAGTTCTCAGTTCAAATGAAATGCTTAATTCATGGAGCCAGACCGGAAGCTAACCCAGGTGCCCTCTGACATCGGAGCCACCGCTCAGTGCCAGCGACCCGGCCCATGGGCGAGCCCGAGCAGGTCCAGAAATAGCCCCAGAGAGACAGGTGGGGCCTCGGAGTAGACGGACTGGAGGGGGACGACGGGACGTCCCATTGGGGCGGTGGGGCAAAGGACCAGCCCCTGGAGGAGGAAAAGTTGAAGGAAGAAGAGAATCCCTGCTTCCCCTCCTTATACCAAAACCAGCTCCAGAAAGAGTCGTAAACGTGAAAATAAAGCCATAAAAAGGGGTAAAGCACGTGAGGATCTGTCACACGGTCTTAGGTAGGAAAGACAGTTCTGCACAGAAAAGCCGCATCAGAGAGTACTGATTGGAACACACAAAACGTGAAGGTTCTGCGTGGCACACGCACACACACGTGCACACGTGTGCATAGGTCCGGAAAACACACAGATGCTGCAGGTGCTGTGTGTACACGTGTGTGCGCACATACACACGTGAATACGGAAACATCTCACGCGTACGCCCGCCTACGAAGAGAGCCTGACCAAACCAACATCCTGCTACCGGACAGACCAACGCTCAGATTCCTTAATAAACCAAGAGCGCACACGAAACAACAATGTGCAACAAAAGAAAAGCAAACAGCCTTGATATCAAGAGACGCGGGGGCGCCTGGGTGGCTCCATTGGTTACGCGGCCGACTTCGGCTGAGGTCATGATCTCACGGTTCGTGGGTTCGAGCCCCGCGTCGGGCTCTGCGCTGACGGCTCGGAGCCTGGAGCCTGCTTCGGATTCCGTGTCTCTCTCTCTCTCTGCCCCTCCCCTGCTCATGCTCTGTCTCTCTCAAAAATAAACGTTGAAAAACAAAAAACAAACAAACAAAAAAGACTTTTTGTTGACCTACTATACCCGTAAGACTTTTAGAGTTTCACACGTGGTACCGGCACGGGTTTGGGAGGGGACAACCTGGTGTCGTGGCCCGGCGCCAGCTGGTGTCCCTGCCGGCGGGGCAATCGGGCCACGGCGATCCGCGTTTCGAATGCACCGGCAACCTCTCAATTAGGAAGCGCCTGCAGAGAGCTGACGTATGTTCACCAAGGAAGGAGAAGACAGGGGAGCGTGTTCGGAGCCCCTCTCGGTGCTCGTGGAGGCAGAGGTCGCAGGAGTGATGTGGCCCCGCCCAGCACCGCGGGCTCTCACCGTGACCGTGGGCGCAAACAGACTCCCCGCGAGGGGGGCCCGCTCCCCGGCCTCGAGACACCCACAAGGGGAGGGGGGCGCGGGGAGGCGGGGCCGCCGCTCCGGGTGGCGCAGCGGGAGGCCGTGGGCCCTGGCGAGGAAGCCGGCCGTCCCGCGGGGCGTTCCGCTCAGTGGTGCGCTTACTGGAATGATCGACACCATGCTTGCACGGAGTCTGAGGTCCATTCTGCCTACCTAAGCACTCTGACCGACAGCAAACTGCAGGGTGGACCCGGCGTGGGCACTGCCGTGCCCGTAACAGGCCGTCCGTCCTGGGGGCCGCGGGAAGGTCCCAGGAGCCTGAAGAGGGGCCTGCAGCCCGGGGCTCGGGGGGGGCGGGGGGGCGGGGAGCTTCGCAGATTCTGCCTCCCCCCCAAGCAGACCCGCGGAGCCTGCCGCCAGGTTGGCCCAGCGGCCCACGGCCACCGTGACCCTGCTCCGCACGGAACATTGCTCCCCAACGAGGCCACGGGGACGGCAGGCCGCACTCGACCATTTCCAGGAAGTTATTTGAAGCAAGTCATAAAAGTTGGGAGTATTCCCCCTGCCCCGGGCTCCGGCTCTGGAGCCCTTCCAGACACGCTCCCCACACCCTTGGCGGAGATTCAGGGGGATTTTTCCCTCTAGTTGAACCAGAGAATCAATAGGGTGCTTGTCCCGCAGATGAGGCGGTGGGTCCCCGGGTCACTGAGGGCGCCGTGGAGGTCACCGGGGGAGGTCAGGGCCCGGGGAGGTCATGGCCTCAGCCCCCCAGCAACTAGAGTAAGACGTTAAGCAACGCCTCACGCGTCCGCGGGTCTTGGGTCCCTCGACCCCGGGGGGGGGTTCCGGGACCCTCCCCTGGAGGCACCTCCAGACCATCCCCAGGGCCCCCAAGAGTGGGGGGGGGCATCAGGGCAATTCTAGGGGCCCTCGTTGGAGTGGCTTGGCCCAACGGCAGGGGCACGGGGGACCCCCACTCTTCAGACAACCGGGCCACCCCTCCTGCACACATGACTCCCTAGTCCCGGCAGAGGAGGCTCCCTCCCCACCCCGGAGTCTCCCCAGCTCTGGCGGTGCTGCGGCGTGCGCTCGGGGGCAAGGACGGGTGGGCTGCCCGGCACACGGAACCCACCACCCCACGGGGAAGGAGGTCATTCCCACAATTGTCCCCAGCGTGGCCATGACCACCCGGTGCATCGACATCAGTGTCCCTGCAGAAAAACCGAAGCCGAGGACAGTGAGAGACGGTGGGGGGGGCGCAAGCAGCCTGGAGCTGGGGCCTGGACGCAGCCCTTCCCTCCGGGAGCGACCCGGGCTGGCTCCTCCCCAGCCAGTGCTCAGGTCCCGCAGATGCGGGCTCGGCGGCCTCGGGGCCCCTGCACACGCTTTCGGCTGGCCCTTCCGGGCCCTCCAGGCCTCTCGGGCATCTCCACGGGGTGGCTGGGCACGTGGGGGATAGAGGACAGCCGGTCACCGTGGGGCCGTCGAGAGGTCGGGAGGAGGCAGATGGGCTGGGAGGGTAGAGGGGGAGGACACGCCCACGAAGGGGCTTGGAGGGGCTCCGAGACCGGGCTTCAGCCTCGCTCAGTGAAGGGAAGGAGGCCGGGCCAGGCGGGCGAGCGGATGTGCCCCTGGGCGAGGCCCCGGGGAGGACAGGGCAGCCCCAGCTCAGTCCCTTCTCCCACAGCCACAGCTGGGGAGCAGCTGTCTGCCTCTGACCCCTCCCCACCCCACCCCCCACATCCTTTACTGAGAGTGCTTGCTGCTCTGGTTGGAATTTCGTTCCAAATGGTAAATATTTTATTTCCATCCGCGAGGCTCCCGCACAGATGACTTGGACACGACGTGGAAAATACCTCTCGCTGCTCAATTCAGCACAAGAGGAGTGCGCTGTGCGGCCAGAGGGTAAGCTTCTAGCAAAACACTCTGCCTTCAACTGGACCATGATAAACCAAGGCCTTGTAATTCCCTCCCTCCTCCAGGGCCCGCTTGGGGCCTGGGAGGCGACATCATCAGGGCAAGGGAGCCCGGCGGGCGTCCGTAGATGGGTTTCTGTTTCCACCCCACCTGGCACACAGCCCCCTGAGCCCCCTCCACTGAGGGCGGCACTGCGGTTGCCAGTCTAGGCTTGCTGGGTGATCTTGGGTAAGTTCCTTGCCCTCTCTGGTCCTTGCTTTCCCTTCCTGTGAACCGGAGGTGAGAACGGGACCCATTCTGCAGACTGTCACAAGCACCATCAGGGGCTGCTTTTGAAGCGCTGGGTCCCCTGCGGAGGGTGTTAGAACAAAAGGGGCTGTAAATACGGCGTCTGAGAAACGCAGTGCACCCCTTGAGCTTACGGACAGATGGGAACATGGTGTGAAAACACACATTTAGCTGCTTGGATCAGTAACGGAAGTAGCTGCCGGTACCTGGAGGCCGCTGACGCATCAGCATGGTACATGCTGAGCCCTGGGGCAAACCCTGTGCCCCAGCACATCAGGCCCCAAGTCAAGAAGACAGACCGGGGGGGGGGGGGGGCATCTGTGTCCCCGCGAGCATAAAGCCAGTGCCCCTGCGGCTGCAGTCGCCTGCCCACGCGTGCAGCGTGCTCCCAGGGCTCATTTACGAGTGGAAGATGCACGGGGGCGGGGGCCCCCGGTTCACCCCTGGACCCGCCAGTCTCCCAACAAAGTTCACACCCGAGAACAGCTGCCTCATAAATGCAGTTTTCATTAATTTCCTGGAAGGGGGAGTTTTCGTTTCCACATGACAGGTCTTGGGAGACCCAGGGAGGAAGGCCCGAGAGGGGGCCCCGGCGCCCGGGTTTCTGTTCGTCCCGCACCGTTTGTCCCAGGTCCCGGGACCCACACCGGGAGGGAGGGCGAGCTGATGGACGGCTGCTGTCGGGGAGAGGGTCCGACGTGGGGCGGCTGCGGGAGGCAGGGGTGACTGAGGCCCCGCCAGAGGACAGCGGGGACCTCCTGGCGGGCAGGAGTCCCATCACGTCTCTAGGATGTGCTTGGAGCGTTCCCCGCGTGTCCATTCCAGGCAGCACGTTGCCACCGTCCAGGAGGCCCGGAGGCAGAATCTCAAACCGAGCCACAAAAACACCGTTTGGACGGACACGGAGTTGGGCTGGTTCCAAGCGTCCAGAGTTGTCTTGTTTTCTTCAGGCTTCCACAAACCCTCTAATAAATGATAGGATAGCAGGGGTCACTTTCAGTGTGAGGCCAGGGCGTGGGTGGGATGAGGTCATGTGCCGGTGCTGCCGAGACCGGACACGGCAGCCGCTCCTACCCGCCAGCCCCTACCGGCGCTGCCCTGGGACGCGCAGATGGCTCCGTGTGGCGGTGCCGGGGCCGGAGTCCCTCTTACTCCACGGCAGCTTAGAGATACCGGAAGGCGACAGATCACGCAGGACAGCGGTGACGCACGAGGACACTGAGCCGGGCCCCCCACCGACCGACCAGGTGCCCCGGGGCAGGTCGCGCGTGCTGTCTGCCTCAGTTTCCTCGACGGTAAGGTGCAATTCACGCGGGTGTCCTTCTCGTGGGCGTGCCATATCTTAAATCAGCTAAAATCCGCAGTGTCTCAAAATGGTTGGGGCACACGGCGAGTTCTCCAGAAACTAAGCAAATGTCCAAGAAAAGAAGGCGGGTCTGGGAGGAGGACGGCTGCCAGCCCCTGAGGCCGGAGGCCCCCTCGTTACATCGACGGGGACTGTGGGAATCCGAGGCCCCGGTGTGTCCGGTGCCCGCCTGGTTGCCCAGCTGTGGGGCCAGCCCCTGCCCCCAGCACCAGCTCCCTCTCCTGGTGAGGAGGGCCGCCACGGCGGGCCCCGGAGCTGCACAGACATCTGGGGAACTTTACCAACGGCCGAGGGACTTCCTGGCCTGCGTGACCCCCTCCCGGGTTTGGACCTCGGAACAGATTCCTAGGGTACTAAGCAGGATGCTGACACGGCACCTGCCCCCGCCCGACCTCCAGGAAGGCCCTGTCCCCAGAACCACCCTGCTCGGTGGCCCAGTCCAGACTGAGAGGCTGAGCCCAGGCTCTCCGAGTCAGCTCACCCCACGCCCGTGCCACCAGCGCCCCCCGGCCGGCCCTGTGCCCGGCCTCACATGCCCCATTCGGGGCCCAGGACCCAAGCCGAGGACGCCTCCGACACCGGGAAGGGCAAGGGGGCGTCCTCCCAGCCCACACCCGATTCCAGTCTGCGGACACGGATCTGGGACCGCGGACCTCCCGGACCGAAAGGTACCAAACATGTTGCCTGAAGCCACTCCGTCTGTGGTGGTTACGGCCACGGCAGACACAGAGCCATCACGGGACAGGCGGTGATTATCCGTCTTTCTCCCCCGATTATGTGTTGCGCCCACCCGTGCCGACACCCGGGGCCGCCAGCTGCGCGTCCCCCTGCCGTGTCACGTCCTGCCAGGCGGACACGCGGCGAGTTCGTCCCGTCACCGGTGACGGGCGTTCGAGCGGTGTCCACGTTTCGGGGCTGTGAGCAGCGCCGTTATCGACATTCTCTCCCGTCCCTCCCGCTCTGGAGGCAGGACTTCTCTGGGCGCGTGTGTCCTGGGACTTCCGACTTTAGCAGACGCTTCTGCGGCATCTGCACCCTGCTGAGTACTGGGAATACGGTTGGCCGCACACACGGCTGGGTCGCCACGCACGCCCCACGGGACGCAGTAGGGCTGCAGGGGTTCCCGGCACCGCCCCGCCTGGCCCGCCGTCAGGAGGAAGCCCCCACGCCCCCGAGGACCCTTCCCACCCGCCCCTTTCGGGGACGGCGGAGCTCCCCTTGCACGCGCCCTGGCGGGTGAGGCAGAAACTGGGTTTGGAACCGGCCGCTCTCGCACTTGAGCCCCCCCCCCCCCCCCCCCCGATTCCAAGACAAGAGGAAGGCGTATTCGGCAGACGCGACCACGGCCGTCAGCCCGGGTGAGGGGCGGCGCCACCGCAGGGACCAGGCTGGGCGTCCCCCTCACAGCCGGGCCATGTGGGCCCGCCTTCCCAGAAGCATCCATCCGCCGTGTCGCAGGGAGGCTAACTGTTCTCATCTTCCAGAAGAGGAGCCCGACTCACTCACGGAGGTGGCGCTCCTGGGCAGGTAAGCGGGAGGTGGGCGGGGCACCTACCTCGTTCCTCGGCCTGCAGGGCCCTTCGCCTCCTTCTGCGGGAGGAGTTTCCGCCTCGTCGTCGTGGGACTGTCCTCTGCCCTTGTGAGTCAGTCTGCTCTGTTTTCTAGTGGGAAACCCCTCGGAGGGAAGCCGGTCTCTCCCGTGGCCAGGACGCAGGCCAGAGTCTCCGACGTGCTTGGAATAAAAGGGACTTGATTTCCATCGTGAAATCATCTCTTCATCTCTCCAGAAAGTGTCCCCTGAGCCCTGCCAGGAGCCAGGCGTGGGGCTCCTGCTGGGCCACATCAGTGAATGACAGACACCCCACGAGCTCTGGCCTCAGGGGCACGGAGGGCCCGATCGCCTACTTGCCGGGATCGCCTACTTCCCTGTTTCCCTCGGGAAACAGGGAGCTCGCTCAAGTCAAGATATTTCAATAAGGGCTTACAAAGGGACCACTTGCAGCCAGGTGGATGAAGGGGAGCCCCAGGCACAGGGCAGGAACTGGGGGACCTCACCCCCGGCCCCAGGGGAGGAGAGGAGGCGGAGCCCCAGGGTCCCACGTGGAGACAACACCTTCAGAGGAACAACCCGAGACGGCCTCGTGGTGGGGGCTGGGGGGTGGCACGCACCCTGACTCGGGTCCCCTCCTTTTCTCTGATGTGCACCCTCCGGCTGAGCCCGACCTGAGGTCGGACGCCAAGGTGGTCTCCCAGGGCCGCTCACTCCACAGGGCCTAAAGCAGAGCTGAGACACAGGTGCGGTGGCTGTGGGGAGCAGGCAAAGGCAAGGAACGCGGAATGGTGTCCCTGTTGTAGGAAACCGTTTGGGGGCTCCTCTGAAGGCCACGCATGGTTGCGACGGGGCCCCGCAATTCCGCCCCCCAGGGACACGCTCAGAAGAACTGAAAACAGAGATCCAGACAGACGCCTGTACGTGCTCAGTAGCAACACCGTCACCTGCGGATGCGGAAGGGCCCGTCGGCGGGTGAGCCTGGGTAAGCAAGACGTGGCATGTCCACGCGACGGAGCAGCTCCGGGCCACGCAAGGGGAGCAGCACTGGCCATCCACCGCGTGGGGAAACCGGGGAAACGTTACGCTCAGGGAGAGAGGCCAGACACAGAAGGACAGACGCCACTTAGACGAAATATCTAGCAAAGGCGAGTTTCCAGAGGCGGAAAGTGCATTGGAGGCGGCCAGGGAGGGTGAGCGGGGAGCTCCTTTCTGCTGGGATGTCCCGGGACGGGGAAGGAAGGTCCTGGAAACAGGCGGTGGTGACGGCGACACAGCACCGCCCACGCAGCGAACGCCGCTGCCCGGCGTTAAAATGGGTGCGTTGTTCGGCCTGTGACCTTTTCTCAGTAAAACTGTTTAAAAGATGCAAAGCACCCAACACATTCCACCCCTTCCGCCCCTTGACATCCATCTAGTCCTGTGGTTGAAAAGCTCACGCCCAGCACACAGAGGGGCAGCGCGCCCCAGGAGCCACCGCGTCCCCGCGGGCGGCGTCCGTGGTGGCAGCACGCGCTCCCACCCCGGGCGTGTGGCCCGACTGCGGCAGGGGCAGCTCACGCAGGGCAGAGCGGAGAGGGGTGCAGGGGGGAGGCCCCCCCCCAC